>NC_142012.1:50675553-50935553 GCF_049901735.1 Notechis scutatus | reverse complement strand
GTAAGACAGTTGAGGGCTGTTTGGAAACTGAAAGGGTATTTGCTGGGTGAGCAAGAAAGAGACAGCAAGGAGCCTGGGCATGGTTTAGCTCAGCTGTTCTGTACTAAAGCTGCTTGGTGCTCTGAAACTGAAATTGAAACTGCTCTCCTCTGCTTGTGTTTTGCATTTGGAAGAGATTTCTTTCCAGGTGGGGAGGGGGAGTCAAACTCCTTAGCATCAGAGCGTGTTAATAATAATAATATAGGAAATACTCTAAATGCTCTGATGATCATTTTGAAAAATCCTTTCTCAGTGAGCCCCTAGAAGCCAAGAGGAACATACGTGCCAAATGTCAAGTTTGTAAGCTTTACGGTTCTGGAGATTTTGTGATGATGCATGAGTGGCCTTTCGCTTTTATATATATACATATAGATTCAATTCAAACCTTTATTGTCAGTGTACAACATATGTATAATGAGATTGGCTGAGCCTCTCTTAGTGCGCCCTTAGTGTACCTCCCCTCCAATATAATGCAACTCACAGTGAAAGACAGAATACCCCTAACCCAATGAATCCTACTAACAAATACACAATCCTATTGCACCATGTTTTAGCCTCCAGTCCCCCAATCCTCTTTGTTGCTCTTCTCTGCACTCTTTCCAGAGTCTCAAGATCTTTTTTTTTACATCGTGCTGACCAAAACTGAGTGCAGAATTCCAAGTGTGGCCTTACCAAGGCCTTATAAAAGCAGTATGAACACGTCACGTGATATTGATTCCATCCCTCTGTTAATTCAGCTGTTCACTTGTAAAATATTCCTACGCCTGTTTTCGAGTCACTGTAAACAAGGGAGAGGGGGAGGAAATATGAAGGAGCAGTATGGAAGCTTAAAAACAGAAGTACATTCCAACACTTATCTTACAAAGATTGTAGCTAGGCTACCGGATCTTCTGCCCGGGAAAACCCTTCATTGGAGAATGTGATTCATGACACCCAGCCTATGAACGGTGTTTCATTGGAGAATCTCACTTATGACACACCTAGGGAGAGTGGGAGGGGGGGGGGGAAACAGGATCACAAGTGACTGTAAATTACGAATGCCAGAGTTGGCTTCATTTAGGTTAATGCCGACATGTTGCTCCTAATAAATCTTTTGAGTTTTTTTGAAGCTTGGCCCGAGGTTCATGATTTAATTGGGGTGATCGCCGGAACCCTGACAGCAGCCTAGAAACTGTGTTGGCTTTTTTTTGGCAGCTACAAGCACATGGCTGGCTCCTATTAAAAACGGCCCAAGATAATTGTTTAAAAATTTTCCCTTTTGGCAATGAACCCCAAATTGTTGGCTGTTTCATTTCAGATCTCTTGGTGTTAAATAACAACCCTAACCCTTGTAGTATGGGTAGCCCTCAACTTACAACAGTTCATTTGGTGACCATTCCAAAGTTACGACGACAGTGGGAAAAGTGACTTATGGCCGTTTTTCACACTTAACAACTGCTGCGTCATCTTCAGGGTCCAAATTCAGACGCTTGGCAACCTGACTCACCTTTATGGCGGTCGCAGGGTCCCGTGGTCACATGATCTCCTTTTTAATGACCTTCTGACCTGCAAAATCCAGGGGAGAAGCCCAGGTTCACTTAACGGCCAGGTGACTAACTTAGCAGTTCCGGCGATTCACTTAACAACGGTGTCAAGAAAGGTGGTGAAACAGGGCAAAAACCCACCTAACAAAGGCCTCACTTAGCAACAGAAATTTTGGGGGATACAAGTCGAGTTGTGGTCGTAAGTCGAGGACTACCTGTATTACCAAAATGTTTGGCTTTTTGGACGTCTTAGAAAAATGCAAGTAAAGGTTGGACTTGGACATGCAGTTCAGGGGATAATTAATCATCTAGCTTTATTTTATTATTGCCGTTTTTAGGGCTGGGTTCAACACAGTTGTTAATAGCATGTTGCTGAATCGATTGGACTGTTCTGCCCTAGGCTTCCCTCAACAGCATGAAGCTGACTCCTCGTCCTGATAAAACCCCTTTTATTTAATTTACAGGGAATTCCTCTCCAGCAAAGTCCCGGCCAATGGTCTTTCTTTCCTTCTTTTTTTAAATAAATATATTGATTCAACATTTGTAAAATTAAAAACGTATATTTACATTTTACAGCATTGTTTGAGCAATAGATACACTTGCACTTTCCTTCTGATAGCATGTTATACATTGTCATAATAACTCTTCATCCTTTTAAACTCTATATAGGCATACATGTAGTTTGTTTACATTTATTTACACGTCACCCTTATTTTCAAAATGTTACCAGGTCATCAGATGTTACCTTTTCTTTAGCCAGTTGTATCAGATATCCCATGTTTTGTAATATTCACTGCCTTGATGATCTTTTAGCAGTTTAGTTAGTCTATCCTACTGTCTACTATTAGTCTGTCTACTATTAGTCTGTCTACTATTTAGACAGACTATTTATCTGTCTACTATTTTAGTTAGTCTGTCTACTATTGACCTCACCCCTTTCCTAAGAGGTCTGTAGGGGGCGTGCATAAAGCGCACCAACGTGCCTACCGTCCCTGTCCTATTGTTTCTCTTATTCTTCTTTTATTTTTCTTATATGTACCCATTTCATGTATTCACAACTATGTATACACTTATACTTATTATCTTGTAAACAATTGGCAAATCAAATAAATAAATAAAATAAATAAATCCATCTCGGCACAATCATGTATCTTATGGATTATCATGTTTCCTGAAGGGGTCGTAGCCAATTTCCAAATTTTGAGCAAAACTTATTCTAGCTGCCATTATAATATGCAGAATCAAGTATTGATCAACAGTCTTTCAAGATAGTTCCCAATTGCAGACCTTTTATCAGGCTGGGAGAATTGCCAGGCCGATATCTTTCAGACGCCACACTGTAGCAGACAATACTTGGCAGGAATGCAGGAACGGATCTTCACCCAAATGAACTAATTGTTTCCTGCAAAAGCCCCCTCCCCTTTTGCTCCTCTTTTATTTCCCACTGTCCACTTGTGCCTTTACTCCCGAGTTGACCCTTGTTCCTTAACTGTTCCCTTCAGTGGTGAGATTCAAAAAGTTTTACCGCCGGTTCGTGGGGCGTGGCTTGGTGGGCGCGCTTTGCACGCATGCACCACGAGTGCACCAAATGTACATTTTGTGCAGAGGCAGAGGCGTTTGCGCAGGCACGGAGGCATTCCAACTCGCCTCCTGCAAGCCTGCCCTCTCCCGGTCACTTCAGCAGCTGCCGCGCAGCACTCTGCTATGCCGGGCAAAGCAGCTGCGCTTCAAAAGCAGAGGATAAAGGTGAGTCTGGGAGCCTGGGCTGGTGGGTGGGCCCAAAAGCAGAGCAACGGAGAGAACCAGTTTGCTCTCTGCTGCTCATCATAGCTACCAGCTCGGCAGAACCGGGCTGAAGCTGTAGAATACCACCACTGGTTCCCTTTGTCTGGCAGCTCTGCGCATGCGCACACTGGGAACAGGCTCCAGCTGTTCTTCTTCCCCACTGATCTCCAATTCCGAAGGCAGCTGATAACTGTCAGACGGCCCTGGCCCCATCTCTGCCTCCGATGCAGAGCCCTTGTCAGAGCCTTCCCCAGACTCCAGGGCTGGCCAATGTTTCTCCCCAAACTCCTCACTGTCTGAGTCTGCTACCAACTCAGGTGGCCGCTGGCGGGTCACAACACACTCTGGGCTAAAAGCACCCCCATTCTTCTTAGCTATATTCCCTAAGAATCTGACCTCTGCCAAGGCATCACAATGGTGAATTTTTCAGGCCTGTGGGCATTAAACAAATTATTATACAACATTGGAGAACCTACCCTGGATTCATAGCAATGGATCATCGATGTGTACGGCTTGTCAACATTTAAATGGAATTTTTTTTTAATTACTTTTTGACAAAGGGCCAGGGCAGAAGCCTTTTTAGCACTGTGATCAGATCTTTTTGGAGTTGTGTTTACAGCATAATTATCCAGGCTTTTTGTGTTCTGATTTCTGTGAATTAAAAAGGGGAGGGAATTCTTTTTAAGCCCAGGTCTTGATAATTGTATGGAGTATGGTTTGCCATTGGTTTTTCATCTTCCCAACCTCTTTTACAATCCTGGTAGGTTTCCATCCATGTCTTAGCTTTGCTTAGTATTCAAGTCCAGCATTGAATGTCAGATGCTGCTATTTCTGAAGCATTTTTATTTTTTTTTTGGCCTCTAACTGTGAAGTAATAAAGGACTCGCTGAAGTTTTGTAATTAGTTTGATCCAATAAAACTATGGAAATAGGACGAACTCTAAATTTGGGAGGTAAAAGGAACAACTTTTCAAAGCTATGCTCAGACCTTGGATATCTGTGGAAAGAGAAGGAATGACAACTCTTGAAGATGAATTCCTTGCTGGTCTGAATGTTAGGAGCCTAACCTGCTGCTTCTAATAAAATTCAGTTTGTTCATGTTCAAACAAGGGTCTCTCAGCTTATATTTCTCCCAATACAGGAGAATATTTGCAGCTCAGGGTTGACATGAGGGGTCCTTGGTGCTCTCTGAGCTTGGCGGTTTTCTTGCAGATGTTTCATTACCAAACTAGGTAACATCATCAGTGCTAGAAGGAGGTGGGATTTGTAGAAAGGAGGAGGAGGAAGAAGAGGAGGAAAAGGAGGAGGAAAAGGAGGAGGAGAATAACTGTGGGGTCCTTAGTGGACTCTGAGCATGGTTGTTTTCTTGCAGACATTTCATTACCAAATTAGGTAACGTCATCAGTGCTAGAAGGAGGTGGGATTTGTAGAAAGGAGGAGGAGGAGGAGGAGGAGGAAAAGGAGGGGGAGGATAACTGTGGAGTCCTTAGTGGTTTCTGAGCATGGTTGTTTTCTTGCAGACATTTCATTACCAAACTAGGTAACATTATCAGTGCTGACCTTACCTAGTTTGGTCATGAAACGCCTGCAAGAAAACCCCCGAGCTCAGAGACCACACACACACACACACACACACACACACACACACACACTTTTATACTTCCACTTCCCTTGGACGATCTGTTTTAAGTTCCCACCGTTTTTTGTTTTTTTTTAATCAAACCCGGATATTTGAAAGGGGCAGATCCTTGTTAAAAAGCCAAGGCTGGATCTGTAGGTAAACCTCATTTTCCCACCCACCCACCTCTCTCTCTCTCTCTACCCAGGGTGGAAGGAGAGGGATGAGCTGAACAGAAATGAAACTAATTGAAGAGCTGTTAAAGCGCTAAACGCTTCCCTCCGAAAGGAAACCTTCCTGCAGTTTATCTGCATTCGCAGCACAGAACAAGTTGGAGGGAATTGAAGATAATTCCCAAGTGCTGGCTATTTTTAGTTCCCTCCTAAGCTTCCCTAAGAGCCTTTTCAGCTGTGCTTTTTCCTTTAACCTGGCCTTACAAGCTAAACCATTAAGCTCTCTGATTTGCGCCTTACACCAGGAGGAGAGATAGTGGGGAAAGAATTTCAGCTTATCTGTAGGTTTTAAGAGAATCCCTCCCTGCCTCCTTCCCTGCCAATACGGGACCTCTTTCTTTCTCCCCTAAACACACACACATAAACACACATACACACACAAACACAGAACACACACACACACACAAACACAGAGAGAGGGGGGAGGGGGGTATATATATGTATGTGTGTATCTGTGTGTGTGTGTGTATGTGTGTATGTGTGGGTGGGTGTTTAGGGGAGAAAATGAGAATATATAGATATAATATGTGTGTAATGTGTGTGTGTGTGTGTATGTGTATATATAGAGATAGATAGATAGATAGATAGATAGATAGATAGAGATAGAGATAGAGATAGAGATAGAGATAGAGATAGAGATAGAGATAGAGATAGAGATAGAGATAAATACTCCCTCGATCCCCGTGCTTTGCAATGAAACTATGTGGGCGGGCTTAGTTTTCGGGGAGGAAAATAAGGGGGGGAGAATTCTGCCTCTGCCTACCAGCATCCATCGGTATTCACCTGGCTAGCGCCTTGTTAGTGTGTGAGAGAGTTGAGGGCTGTTTGGAAACTGAAAGAGTATTTGCTGTGTGAGCAAGAAAGAGACAGCAAGGAGACTGGGCGTGGCTTAGCTCAATTGTTCTGTACTAAAGCCACTTGGTGCTGCTGTGAAACTGAAACTCCTCTCCTCTGCTTGTGTTTTGCATTTGGAAGAGATTTCAACTCCTTAGCATCAGAGCGTGTTAATAATAATAATACATGAAATACTAATGCTCTGATGGTCATTTAGAAAAATCCTTCCTTAGTGAGCACCTAGAAGTCAAGAGGAACATGCATGCCAAATGTCAAGGTTGTAGGCTTTATGGTTCTTTAGATTTTGTGATGATGCATGAGTGGTCTTTCGCTTCATATATATATATATATATATATATATATATATATATATATATATATATATATATATGTGTGTGTGTGTGTGTGTGTGTGTGTGTGTGTGTGTGTGTGTGTGTGTGTGTATGTATGTATGTATATGTATATGTATATGTATATGTATATGTATATGTATATGTGTATGTATGTGTATGTGTATGTGTATGTATATATATATATATATATATATTCTTAAGTTTCGATGGTACTTACATGTATGGCATTCAGCTTTGTTTGGGTATTTCCCACGTCATAGTAGTTGTGCTTTTAAAGTTGTAGCGACGTTTGGCAGAATCTCATCTGCCATCATCAGGCTTCTGTATAGTGTACTATACAGAAGCCTGATGATGGCAGATGAGATTCTGCCGAAAGTCACTACAACTTTAAAAGCACAACTACTATGACGTGGGAAATACCAAACAAAGCTGATATATATATATATATATATATATATATATATATATATATATATTCTTAAGTTTCTTATATATATATATATATATATATATATATATATATATATATATATATATATATATTTTAAGTTTATACATACATACATACATAGTACATAGTATATATATATATATATATATATAGTCAAAACGTCGCCAACTCAGCCTTCCCTCCTTCCAAGGTGGGTAAAATGAGGACCCAGATGGTTGGGGGGCCAGAGGCTGACTCTGTAAACCACTTAGAGGGCTGGAAAGCACCGTGAAGCGGTATATGAGTCCCAAGTGCTATCTTCTGGTAGACAGGTGCTTCAGGTTGTATCAGCATTGTAAGCAAAGACATTGTGACTCATGAGCTGATGGTACAAATAACATGTTATATGTAAACTCACAAGGAAGGATCTACACCAGGGTTTGGAATCCACCTAAACAAGCTGTCCCAAGCTGGTAGGTTCCAGCCATGATGAACTTCAACCCATCTCATTCCCAATATCTGCCGCCTTTTAAATGTGTGTAGTTGTCTGAGCTACTCTGTAGAATTTACAAAGCACCCATTTGCTGTTTGGGATAAACAGCAGCTCCTGGCCACTCCGGGAAAAGAGTAATTCCTGCTCTTTGTTTGCAATAGATAAGATAGAAGACCGTGTTCCTTTTAGCCGAAGTCTTTACAGTCAACTCTTGCCTATGTTTTGTGTCAGAATCCAGCGAAGTGGGTGTTTTGAGAGTTGCAAGGAAAGCTGGAACACCCAACTGCTTTCAAGAAAATGTCACATTCTTTGGGCCAAGAATAAAGGTTTAGAAACACTCAAGTCATGTCCTCTTTCAGAATTTGAATCCTGTGATGGCTGAAAGAGAACTTGGAGGTATCTCTTAACCTTGGGTTAACGAACAGTTTCTTGGGTGTTAGGAATAGCCAACACCCAAGAAGATATGCTCAAGATCCAGATGGATCTCGACAGACTAGAACACTGAGCCGTATCTAACAAAATGAAATTCAATGTAGAGAAAAGTAAAGTCCTACACTTAGGCAAGAAAAACCAAAAGTACACATATAGACTGGGTGAAACCAGGCTCAATAGCAGTAACTGTGAGAGGGATCTTGGAGTCTTAGTGGACAACCAGCTAAATAGGAGCCAGCAGTGTGCAGCAGCAGCCAAAAAAGCCAATGCAATCCTAAGTTGTCTTAACAGAGGGATACAATCAAGATCAAGGGAGGTACTAATACTACTCTATAAAGCCTTAGTAAGACCACACCTAGAGCACTGCATCCAGTTTTGGTCACCACACTCTAAAAAAAGACACTGAGGCTCTAGAAAGAGTGCAGAGAAGAGCAACCAGGATGATTAGGGGACTGGAGGCTAAAACATACAACGAACGGTTGCAGGAACTGGGCTTGGCTAGTCTAGTAAAGAGAAGGTCCAGGGGAGACATGATAGCGGTCTTCCAATATTTGAGGGGCTGCCACAGGGAGGAAGGGGTCAAGCTATTTTCTAAAGCACCTGAAGGCCAGACAGGGAATAATGGATGGAAACTGAACAAGGAGAGATTCAACCTGGAAATAAGGAGAAACTTTCTGACAGGGAGAACAATCAACCAATGGAATAGGAGTTGCCTTCGGAAGTTGTGGGAGATTCATCCCTGTAAGCTTTCCAGAAGAGAGTGGACTGTCATCTGTCAGAAATGGTGTAGGGTCTTCTGCCTGGGCAAGGGGTTGGACTAGATGACCTACAATGTCCCTTCCAACTCTGATGATTTGTTATCTCTTAACCTCTGGAATCCATGAATTCCTTTAGATCAGGGGTCTCCAACCTCCGTTTCTTGGACGGGCACCTTAGATGGCCCATGGATAATTTTTAAAGGTCCCCGGATTTAGAAAATTCCCCCCTTCCCGAAAAAATGAAACAAAGCAAAGCAAAGCAAACCTCTAGCTGAAGTGTAGATTTTCTTTCCAAGAAGGTTTGTAGGAAATGAAGGACGTTATGACTGCCAGATTCAAAAAACAAAGAAAGTTATTAAATTCAATAAGTTCCCCCCACACACCTAAAATTATTGTAAGGTAATAGTTGTATCCTTAACAAATATATTGTCCTGTTACGGATTCAATAGGTTAAGAAAGAAGCAGATATATAACTAGAGTGTGCATTTGCTGTCTTTGTAACACAATCTATATGTAGTGTATTTTATGCTTTTGAATATGTATTTCTTAGATTTAGATTAACAGAGTTGGAAGGGACCTTGTAGGTCATCTAGTCCAACCCCCGCCCAAGCATGGGATCTTACACCACTTCTGACAGAGGGCAGTCCAGTCTCTTCTTTTCTTTTCTTTTTAATAAAGTTTTATTTGGGTTTTCACACATACAAAATACAAGTAAAACATCTTTTTTGAAAATAGCATGGTTCCGGATTGAACTTCTTTATACAGACACAAAACTCAATTTCATGCTCCTTTTTGTATTCTATTCCATATCTTATACTATTTTACATTTTCTATATAGTTTTTCCCCTCTTTTAATTTTCTCAATTTTATTTTGATTATCTCATCTCAATTCAAATCATTATATTTATACTTTTGCCTGTTCTGTTTCAATTTCATATTATCTTTTCTCATTAAACAAATTTTCTCCTGTAGTTACTAATTGGAGTATGACACCTTTATATCTTTTAATTACATCCATTCAACTCTTATTTAAACTTCAATATATATCTTAATTTTATGACCTTCAATATAATACATAATACATAACTTCCAATCGAATTCTGCTTGGTACGTTCTTATAATACACACTATATTCTTTTTTTAAAAAAAGAAAGATTGTAAATATATGTAATTATAAACCCTCATTCCATTCCAGTTCAGTTCTATCATTAATAATCATTAAAGTCTTAACATCTTTAACACTTCTTTTCAATTAAATATCATACTTCCTTAAAAACACATATAATCTCCATAATTAATTTTTCCCTTATTTCTCTTCACATGTTTTATAAATCATTAAATATACCTTTTGTTACATTTATTTATTGACAAGCATTCCACTGAATTATGATAGCTATTTTATCAGACATTTTAATCATACATTGTTTCATATTTTCTAAAATTATTTCTGCTTCTAATATAACCTTACTATCTTATGTACCTTTGCAGAATCCCTTTTTCCATTAAGTTTTCACCCATTATCTCTAAATAGGCCCTGTTTCTCTATATTTTGCTTCTGTCCTTTATAACTTATTTTCCTTTCTTTCTTCCCTCTCATCTTCTCCCTCCCCCTTTTACCCCCTTGTCTCTCTAGTTCTAATTCTCTCTTCTGCATTTCCCTCTTCTGTTGCTCTCTGATTTTATACTTATTTTTCACTCTATTTTTTTTGGAATTGTTTTTCCCAATCTTAAACTTTCCATTCTCTTTCCCCCCTTTCCTTTTTTCCCCCCATCTAAGATTACTCGTTCATTAAAGATGGCTTCTTCTTTGTCGCAATCTTCTTGTTCTGCAGGCATTTCTTGTTGTTTCTCATAATTCCAAATCTCCATTTCTAAAAACTGAAATACGAAACCAAAAGAACCTCTCCCTTCTTGTGCATCTTCTTTGTACTTTTTAAGTTCCATTTTCAGTTCTTCTAAAAGTGGTGCCATTTTAAACACTTTTAAACAACCACCTGATTGATTTTAGTCATTCAAAACAATAACCAAGAATCTAGAAATCATCAAGTAATCCAGATAGTCCCGAATTATATCTTCTTATTTCTTTTTGGACTTTCTCTTCCTGGGGTTTTTGTTGCGATATTTCAGTTAGAATGTATCTTTTGGAAGTCTTGTTGAGATTTTGCTGTAAGTTCTTTTTTAATTCCAGGCAGTCTCCTCCCTTCCAGATCCTACCCTTTTATTCTTTTTCTCTCCTTTCCTGTTTTCAAAAGCTTTTAATTATCCAGAAATCTTTATTATCCCTTTGACTTTTTATTTTAAGCATTAAATGCCTATTGATGTCAAAATGGATTTTTTTCCAATTTCTTCCATAAGTCTCTTAGCTGTCAGTATAGGAAGAGGAGAAAAAAAACCAAATCCTTTCCCTTTTCTCTCTCCTTCACGGTTTAGAAATCTTAGGGAACAATATTATTGTTTTTCTTTAATAGTTTCAATTCCAGGGTACCTTATTTGTTTCTTTTCCTGTTTGACCCCATCAACCAAAACTTTCTCTTCTTATCTTCCTCCTGCACATTCTTTTCCGGTCGAGTTCTTCTTTGTGGTGGCCATTTCTGACCACCGCTGCAACCGCCTTTGGGAAAGGGAGTAATGGCCAGCTGGGGAGGAGAGATGCAGCTCTCCTCAACCCTGCAGGCAGTCTCCCCCCTCTTCCCCACCTCTACGGGGTGGCTTAGCCCCAAAACCAGCCGGCTCGGGGCGCTCCAGTGGCGAGCACGGATCAAAGCCTCGCAGAGACTAGGTTTTGGTCTGTTGCTGAAGAAGCTCAAACCGGAAGTCCGGCAGTCCAGTCTCTTCTTGAAAGCCTCCAGGGATGGTATATTTATTAAAAAATTAAGAGAGGTGGAAGGGATCTTGTAGGTCATCTAGTCCAACCCCCTGCCCAAGCAGGAGACCCTGCACCATTTCTGACAGAGTCTCTTCTTGAAAGCCTCCAGGGATTGGATTTGACAGCAGACAGAGCCAAGCCTGTCCCTCTGCTTTGGAAAGGCCATCAGTGAATTAGAAGACGGTTCAGTTTTGCCCGTAAAAGTAATCTCTGAATATAAGGAATGTCACCCTGCCGTGTGTGCCAACCTAGGCTATTAGATCAAGTGTGAAAGATCTGTTGCCACTTGAAAAGTACAGGAGTCATATGAGCATAACTCTTTGGGCACAACACGCTTAATAAACTATGGCTTGCTCTCTCCACCTACCCACAAAGGCTACATTTGGAAGAATGACGTGCCAATACATTTGGAAGGACTCCGTTTAAGGAATTCTTCCCAAGTGAGAAACTTTAATTCTCTTCCTGAGTATCTGTCATCTCTAACTTCCCTTCCGCTGGGCACCAAACCAGCTCCTGTCATGTTTTCCAGCTCTTCAGATGCTTGATAACCTCTGTCCCTAATTTAGAATAGAGTAGAGTAGAGTAGAGTAGAGTAGAGTAGAGTAGAGTAGAGTAGAGTACAGTACAATACAATACAATACAATACAATACAATACAATACAATACAATACAATACAATACAATACAATACAATACAATACAATACAATACAATAAGAGTGGAGTGGAGTGGAGTGGAGTGGAATGGAATGGAATAGTATAGTTGGAAGGGACCTTGGAGGTCTTCTACTAGTCTAACCCCTGCCTAGGCAGGAAGTCCTGCACCACTTCAGAAAAATGGTTGTCCAATTTCTTCTTAAAAACTTCCAGTGTTGGAGCATTTACAATATCTGGAGGCAAGTTGTTCCACTGGTTAATTGTATTGGAAGACTGCTATCATGTCATCCTGATTTGACAGCCATATAGGCAGAGAACAAAATTAGGAGGATTGTATTCCTTGGAAAAGAGAAATCAACATAAGCCAGGCACTTCTGAGGTCAAATACACACACCGATGTGCATATTTTGTGTATAAAAACAAGAGGGAAGCATGAGTTAATTAAAATTCTTATTCCTAATGTTGCCACCGTCAAAAAAAGGTGTTGCTCAGAGACCATCTCCTCTTTTGCATGTAACTGAATTAAAACAACTTCTTACTGGTATTACTAGTGAATACAATTAAATACTAGCAAAAGTTTGTACTGCTATAACATTTGACCCTCTATCACTCGATAAAAGCTTTCGGAATCCATACGCATTTTGGAAGTCTTTTGAGGTAGCATTCACTGTAGTTTCTTAGAACATAGAATAAATAGAACTGGAAGGCCCATACCATTTCAGATAAATGGTTGCCCAGTCTCTTTTTGAAAGCCCCTGGATGATGGAGCACTCACAATTGCTGAAGACAAGCTGTTCCATTGGTTAATTGTTCTCATTGTTAGGAAATTTGTCCTCATTTCTGACTTGCTTCTCTCCTTGATTAGCTTCCATCTATTGTTTCTCATCTTGCCTTTTGGTGCTTTGGAAAATAGTTTGACAGCCACCTCCCCTCGTCTTTGTAGGAGCCCCTCAAATATTGGAAGACTGCTATCCTGTCTCCCCTGGTCCTTCTTTTCATCAGACTAGACATACCCAATTCTTGCAACTGTTCTTCATATGTTTTATCCTCCAGTCCCCTAATCATCTTTGTTGCTCTTCTCTGCACTCTTTGTAGAGTCTCAACATCTTTTCCTCCTTCCTCCTCTACCTCTATTATCCCTGTGGATCACACCTATGGATTCCAAGATTCTGCAGTAGAAAGATTGTAGAACTGAGCCATTAGCAGGAACACATCCAAACTATTAATTAATTAATTAATTTTTATGCTGTCCCTCCCCATCTCACTACCTTGGGTGGCTTACAACGTCATAAAAATAGAATTATAAAAACGATGATAAATCATAAGAACAATTAATATTATCACAAAGGTGCAAGGAATTTCTACCTGAGTTCCCTTTTGAGCAGGACAGGTAAGAGCCCGGAAGGGCGGGTGGGCAAAAACATCAGCAGACATAGAACCGGTTCTATGTCTGCTGCTCTTCAGAACTACCAGTTCTACAGAGGTGGACAGAACCGGTAGAAACCCACCCCTGGGTCAATGGAATTCAAGGAGGGCTGGATTTAGATCTCTTGTGGGCTTGAAAGACTCAAGACTGATGACATATTTGATCCCTCCCTCACATTCCACCTCGTTATCTCCTACACAGATACTGTGATGTTGTGTACACTTGTTGAGGCTTCAACTCTTAAAACTGTGAATGGACAATATTTCTGGTAGTGGCTGGAGAGCTTTTGGGTGGAGAAGGCCAGCTTTTAGAATTCAAGGAGGCTTTAATCTTTCTCTCTTGGTATGTTAAGGAGATATCCTCATATATTGTATGATTTTCATTCCAAGTTGCTAAAATTGGGTTGGCGATTTATTGAGTTTTCCTCACTACTATCCTCTGGATTTTTATCATGTACCTCCATATTTATCCATGCTTATCTGCCATTTTCCTTCCTTTCCCTGCACCAAATCTTGATATATATATTTTTTTAAAAACTCTGGCAGAGTTTAGCTGTTTGAAAACTCAGAATGAACTGCGGTTGTCCCAAATGGTAAGAAAGAGCTAGTAGACTACACATTTTTAAATAGGGAAGGAAGACTCTGGGATTTACTGGCCTATTCACCTGACCTTTTTTTTTAAGCTTAAGAGGTACTATATCATCTTAAAACAATTAAATTGTACAGTAGCTGCAGGAAAGTGGGGCAGGAACTAGCAGGGGAGAAAAACTAGGGTTAAGCTGACTTTACAGAAATAAAGAAGCATGGAGAGAAATGATGAAACTTGAAAGAATAATATCTTTTTTTTTAAAAAAAATCATGCCTCTGTCAAGGATATGTAAATGACTACAACCACCTTCTAATTAAATATATCAACACATCTTTACAAGGCATTTAAAATGTCTTTAAATAAATTAGTGTTCTTAATTGTTGATGACAACAGAATCAAAACAAGATGATTGTTTTGTGGGACTATATTGGAAAAGAATAGCTGGTTGACTTTGTTTAAGAATCAAAGTGGTACTGGGTTAGAAAGATTTTTTACATCATCTTGATGAAGTGATATCTAAAGAATAGAGCAGAGCAGAACAGAATAGAATAGAGGAATGAAGAATCAAGAATGATGAATGGAATAGAATTTAGACAATGGAATGGAATGGAATAGAATAGAATAGAATAGAATAGAATAGAATAGAATAGAATAGAATAGAATAGAATAGAATAGAATAGAATAGAATCGGGTGGGATTCTACCGGTTCTGTCTGGCTCTACAGAACCGGTAGCTCTGAAGAGCAGTAGACACAGAACCGGTTCTGTGTCTGTTGCTGTTTAGGCCCATCCTCCCGGGCTCTTACCTGTCCTTTATTTCCTGCTTTTTCAACCGCAGCTGTTTTGCGCGGCACAGCTACGGTTGAAAAAGCAGGGAAAAAAGGGCTCTTCCAACCCGCACACAGTGCTGCTCAGCTGTCCGGGCAGCTCAGCAGGTCGTAAATTGCACTTGCACAGAACAGAATAAAGAATGGAATGGAATGGAATGGAATGGAATGGAATGGAATGGAATGGAATAGAATAGAATAGAATAGAATAGAATAGAATAGAATAGAATAGAATAGAATAGAATAGAATAGAATAGAATAGAATCTATCCATCCATCCATCTATCATCTATAGCAGTGATCCCCAACCTTTTTGACGCCGCGGCCCGGTACCGGCATCAGCTGGGCGCCGCGGCCCGGTACCAGCATCAGCTGGGCGCCACCATCTGTTTTTGATGAAAAAGTGCTTCCGGTGACGTCACGGAAGCACGTTTTCATCAAAAAGATGGCGGCGCCAGGCTCGGTGAGCTTTTCCGGGTAGAAATGGCTTTCTACCCGGAAAAGCTCACCGAGCGCTAGCCGCCATCTTTTGATGAAACGTGCTTCCAGTGAGCTTTCTACCCGGAAAAGCTCACCGGAAGCACTTTTTCATGAAAAAGATGGCGGCGCCCAGCAAGCCGCGCCCAGTAGGAGTTGTTCTGCGGCCGGTACCGGTCCGCGGCCCGGTGGTTGGGGACCCCGATCTATAGTATCTATCTTCACATCATATGTATCTATCCATCCATCCACCCAGCCACCTACCTACCTAGCTACCTGCTTGTCTCGTGTGTGTATAGATACTTCATGTACATCCCAAAATCCCTTTTTTTCTTCTGGGCTCTTCCAAGGCCTGTGGTGAGCGGCTATGGAACTCCGACAAAAGTTCGTTTAAGGAGATCCAACAGTTTGAGTCCCCAGGGACTTCAAAGGCCCCCCTCCCTTTTTTTTAAAAAAAAAAAATCCGAATCTCTCCTTATTCCTGATCTCCCTTGGCTGCAGTTTTTCAGGCAAAAATGGAAAAGTACGCAATCCCCTGTAGGGCTGGGAATGTGTTGAAGTCAGAGTTCCTGGGGACCAGGCTTCAACTAGCAGGCAAGATCAGATCCAATTCGATAAACTCTTCAAAATCCAAGGAGATCTGATGAGATAAGCCAGAAGGGAAGCCTTCCACTCACCGCTGTGTTTTAAGAGCAAGATGTACTCAGAGAATCAATGCTTAAACTCTCTTTGTCTCTCCCGCCCTATATAATGGGCTGCCCAGCTCCCTTTTCCCGGCAGGAGGCCTATTTCCATCTGTCCCTTGTTTTTGCAATGGTCAGATCTGCTACCAAGAGTTATTTTTCTCTGACGGTGTGAATGCACTAACTCTCTCGCCAGGGGTATTTTAGACCAAAAGGCCATTTTCCATGCTGTGTGGCTCCGTTTTCTGGTTTCAGAAAAGCACAACCTCTGAATTTGTTTTATTTTTTGATCAAGCATGTATTAGATAACATAGTATAAACATGATTATGAATCCATGAAATGGATAAGAATAAAAGAGGAACATTGGGACAGGGACGGTAGGCACGATGGTGCACTTATGCACGCCCCCTACAGACTGCTTAGGAATGGGGTGAGATCAACAGTGGATAGTTTGAGGTTAAAGGAGTGGGGGTTACAGGATGTAACAACAGAGTCAGGTAGGGCATTCCAGGCGTTGACCGCTCTGTTGCTGAAGTCGTATTTTCTGCAATCGAGTTTGGAGCGGTTTACTTTGAGTTTGTATCTGTTGTGTGCTCTTGTATTGTTGCAGTTGAAGCTGAAGTAGTTATTGACGGGTAGGACATGGCAATGGATAATTATTTATTACGCTTAGGTAGGATTGAAGGTGCTGTAGTTCAGTGGTGGCTAACCTTTTTGGGCTCCTGTGCCAAAAATTATGCATGCGCTTGCATGCTCGTGCTCACGTGCCAGCACCCAGAAAGCAATGCTCACCCTCCCCAATGCCCCCTACACATGCACATGCAATCCCCACCGCTTACCTACACTGCGCCTCACAGCTGATTTTCGGCCAGTTTGAGGCCATTTTCAGGCTCCCAGAGGCTTGGGGAAGGCTTCTGCAGGCTTTGCAGGCCAAAAACTAGGCCCATTTTATCGCTTCCGGTATTTCCAGAAAAACAGGAAGTGATGAAACGGACCTAGTTTTCGGCCTGCAAAGCCTGCAGAAGCCTTCCTCAAGCCTCTGGGTGGCCAAAAAAGGCCTCAAACCAGCAGAAAAATCAGTTTTGAGGCACACACATGCTCAGTGAGGTAAGTTTGTCAGCAGCTCGCGTGCCGGCACAAATGGCTCAAAAAAGGCCTCAAACCGGCACCTGTGGCATGTGTGCCATAGGTTCGCCATCACAGTTCTAGGTTGTCTAAGCCTAAAGTTTCAAGTCTGGAGGTCTAGGGTATACTGTTGTGAGTAAAGGAGTGGAGGACTCTTCTCATGAAATATCTCTGGGACTCTCTTGATTGTGTTAATGCCTGACATGCAATGCGGGTTCCAGACAGGGGAGCTGTATTCGAGAATTGGTCTAGCAAATGTTTTGTATGCTCTAGTTAGTGGTACAAAATTCTCAGAAAGCATCCCTCCCTCTGGTATCCATTTTAGGTTGTGTCAGCCAGAGAAGGACATGTTAATTTCACACATTTTGTGAGGGAAAGTGCCCACCACCAAGAGAGGGCTACCACCTTTGCGTTGTGTGCCAATCTGAGAAAAACTTTTTTTTTTTTTAATATCGTGAGAATTATTTCACTTCGGGATGACTGGGAATGTTCAGAGAAAAAATATTTTTATTTTTTGAGGGTGGGGGGCACTATGAGAATTGATCAGCAAGCTGTGCCATCCCAACTAAAATGTAGATAGAACATTTTGAGTAACTCCTCTTCAAAAAGGAGTATATAATTGCAGGGATACTACTATCTGTTAAGTTCGGAGAATGAGGAGACCAGACATCTGACCAGTGACTTCAACTCTTTAATAATAACAGGAATCAGAATGGAACAGAGCAATGCTATGGGCAGCAGTAACCCTTTTATAGGGTTAGCTGCTGCCTTATTAACCAATGAAACTGCGCAACAGGTTTCAACTACTGACCAATAAGGACAGTCCCAAAAGTAACCAATCAGGGACTGGTTCTGGCCCAATCCCAAGTTGTTGTATAAGGACCAACCAAATGTGCAGGTTTTCAACCCCTAATTTGCATTTAGGTTATTCACTTTTATTGATTCACAACACTATCCCTTGTGGATAAATGAGTGACAACATTGGAATAGTGAAATTTGTGGCTTCTGGAGGCAACAGGGCCATTGTCCTTGGGCTGTCAACACAAGATCTCATATCATAAGCATGAAGCAGAGAAGAGATATTTAATAAATCAGTTAAAACTTTTTCTACGGTAATATAATAATTCTGGTTTGGAGCAATGACCTTGTAAATTGTACAAACTAAAATGGCGTTCCTTGTATCCTGATGGAACTCCTGACTGGAATTTGTGACCTTCCTTAGAAGAGGAGCATTTTTTAAAAAACAAGAAAATTGTTAAAATTATGAGATAGAAAATCAAGATTGTTTTCATGACAGCAGGCCAGAAGTTCTACTATCCCTTGAAGTTGCTCCTTTCTTTCTCTTACAAAGTCTTGCAAATGATGTTGCTGCCATTTTCCTCCTTGTCTTTTTCTTCAGGAATGCTCAAAGGTTGATGGTTCTCACTGTCAGAAAAGTTCTCCTTGGTTCAAGGTTGAATCTCTCCTTGATCACTTCCCATCCATCATTCCTTGTCAGGCCTTCGGGTGCTTTGTAAAAATAGGTTGAGCCCCTCTTCTCTGTGGCAGCCCCTCAAATATTGGAACACTCCGAAGCACCAGTGGGCAAGACAAGAAGCAATGGATGGAAAGTCAACAAGGAGAGAAGCAACCTGGAAAGAAGCAAAAGCTTCCTAACAGTGAGGACAATGAACCAGTGGAACAGCTTGCCACCAGAAGTTGTGGGTGCTTCATCACTGGAGGTTTTGAAGAAGAGACTGGCCAGTTACTTGTCTGAAATGGTCTAGGGTCTCCTGCTTGAGAAGGGTGCTGGACTAGAAGACCTCCAAGGTCCCTTCCAGCTTTATTCTGATTCAATGGATGGAAACTCATCAAGGAGAGAAGCAACCTGGAATTAAGGAGACACATCCTAACAGTGAAGACAATTAACCAGTGGAATAGAAGTTGCCTTCAGAAGTTGTGGGTGCTTCATCACGGGAGGACAGTCTGGATAGCTACCTGTCTGAAATGGTATAAGGTCTCCTACTTGAGCAGGGGGCTGGACTAGAAGACCTCCAAGGTCCCTTCTAGCTCTATTCTATTCTGAAATTCCCTATCCTGTCTCCCCTGGTCCTTCACTAGACTAGCCATGTCCAGGTCCCTTAGCAGTTTTCTTCCTGTGTTTTAGCTCCAGTCCCCTCATCATCTTTGTTGCTCTTCTCTGCACTCTTTCCTCATTTCTCGTGAGTATCAGATGAGCAGAAACGGGATTCTTTCTCTCCTCCCTTTTGTCAACCCCGTTCTTGCTATGTTCCCTAATAAAAACGTTGGGCATGAAATATGACTTAAAAGCAGGCGCATGGCTCAGCTCCGGCAAGGTTATCTCCCGTCATTTTTTAGGCCTCCACGCAGTTCTGCTCCTGTGTCATCTGTGCGCAGATATGTATTAGCCCTCCGCTGTTGGTGACTTTGATTTATTTGCTCTGTAAATTGGGACCCGGGCAATAATGAAAAATGACATTAATTGTTTTAGCAGAGTTCTTTTTGTCACCTCCTTCGCTTTTCCTCTGAGGAACATCTGAAAGTCCTTATGAAAAAAGAAAGAAAAGAAAACCAAAACACTAATCAAAATGGCTGTGATGAGTAAGTCCAGTCTGCGTGGAGACGTTGAATGTTAGCGTGCTTCACTGTCCTTGAGGGTTTCTCTCTTTTCTTTTCTTTTCTTTTCTTTTCTTTTCTTTTCTTTCCTTTCCTTTCCTTTCCTTTCCTTTCCTTTCCTTTCCTTTTCTCCCCTCACCCTGGTTTTTTAAAATGCAAACACTGGAATCAGTAAAACCAAAGGATTTTTTGCTAAAAGTCCATATTATCAAAGAAAGGAAGCCGACTTTGAACGAGAATTCTTTTACGTGGTTTTCTAGGTGATGGTGGCATTCATTTGGGTCTGCGTACTTGTGACCCAGTGAATATCATTTTGTCAGGGAATGCAATTAGCCCTCGACTTACAACTAGTGGTGGGATGCAACCGGTTTAACAACTGCTTTGATGAGTGCGCGCGCGCAGCGTTTAACAACTGCCCATTTTAAGCTAAAAAACTTAGCTTCGATGTCAGCGCTGGTGAGTAAAACAGCTGATGCGCGGCAGTCTGCTGTGCCACGCAAATCAGCTGAGCTAAAAAACAGGGAAATATAGGACAGGAAAGGGCAGGGCCAATTGCTCACCAGAACAACCAGTTCAATAGAACCGGTGCGAACCGGTAGAATCCCACCACTGCTTACAACAGTCTTGTTTAGTGGCCATTCAAAATTGCAACAGCACTGAAAAAAAAGTGGCAGCCTCCAAGTGGCGACCCAATCAAAATTAAAATACTTGGCAACTGGCATGGACTTATGACAGTCATAGTGGTCCCAGGGTCACGTGATCAGGGGGTGGGCTGCTGGAGGCTGACAGGGCTAGCTAAGACTCTGCGGGGCTCAGAGAGCCCCCAATAACCTGAGAAAGACAAGCAGCTAGGGAAAGCTCTTCATAGGCTTAATTGAACTTCTGGGTGTTCAGCCAAGAGCATTTCACACCTGGTAAAAGTGTGGCAAGCTAGATAAACAATCCACTTGGTGCTTGTGAGGGAGAGCCATGGAGAAAATCAGATAACATAGCCACTCGCCTCCGAGGGGATTAATTCCCAAATAATAATAATCCCGTAACTCACCAGAAACTCAACTAAGACTCCAAGGTCCCTATCACAGTCACTACTCACAGTCACTGCTATTAAGCCTGGTTTCATCCAGTCTTTTATTTAAGTATTCAATGCACGAAATAATAAAACAACTTTTTGGTATATATCCTATTTTTTTAGGAAATTAGAGCAAAGAAGTGACATCAAGTTGGCCACACCCACCCAGTCACATGACCACCCAGCCACACCCTCCTGATCTCATGACTACCCAATCACATGATCACCCAGCCATGCCCCACCCTGCCACACATTAGGGCAGAGAGCCCCTTGCTAAAAAATTTGAAGCTCACCCCTGGACGTGATCCCCTTTTGCGATCTTCATACAAGTAAAGTCAGTGGGGATGCTGTCCCTCTGCTTCAATTAACGACCGGGTGACTAATTTACCAGCTGCAGTGATTCACTTAACAATGGGGGAAAGAAAGGTTATAAACTGGGGTGAAAACTCAATTAACAACAGTCTTGTATAGTGTCAGAAATGTTGGTCTAAGTTGGGATTCCAGGTTGAAAACGACCTGTATTTCTTTGAATTCCTACCAAACTCAGGGATCGCATCCTGTCTCCTGGTGTTCTGTAGGACTCTCTTAAAAAAAAAAAAAATCTTTATTTATTATGAAAACAAACATTAACAAATACAAGCATAAAACATCAAATAAAACCATCTTTCCATTACATACAGTGTGTCAGTTGGTACGTATCTTTTATGCACAATATCAACAGTCTATCTCTTCTGATTTAAATTAAACTTCATATTGTATAAATCAACTATGCATATTATATTATTATTATCTCCTTATTAGACTATAATTATAAATTCACATCATCCTTTTCAAGCAAAAGCTTAACTTTTACAAAATCTAATTTATATTATCATACATTCCATTGTAGGTCTCTTTTTTCAATGGCCTTCAATTTTTTTCCCCATGGATCTGGTCTTCTTCAGTGACATTTTTATTATTGCTTCCAAAATACAGTACATTTTAGGTTGGTGTTTGGCATTTCCAGTGGGCAGTTTTATTTCATCTAGTATTGCATTATTGGTCTTCTTTTAATCCAAGGAATTCTCAACAATTTTCTCCAGGTATTTCTCCACCCCCACTTCCCAATTTTTTAAAATTGTCAATTAGGCAAGCTATAGCCTTGACTGTGTGTATCTTGATTGTCAATGCAATATATATACATATATACATATACATATACATATACACATACACATACACATACACATACATACATACATACATCATACATACATATATATATATATATATATATATATATATATATATATATATATATATATATATATATATATATATATTTCTTAAGTTTTCGCGGTACTTACATGTATGGCATTCAGCATTGTTCGGGTATTTTCCCACGTCATTGTAGTTGTTCTTTTAAAGTTGTAAAGAAGCGTTTGGCAGAATCTCATCTGCCATCATCAGGCTTCTGTATAGTGTTCATCACAGTTCATCACAGATGAACACTATACAGAAGCCTGATGATGGCAGATGAGATTCTGCCGAAACGTTGCTATTCTCCTTCTATTTGCAATGAATTACCTCTGCCCATTGGCATAAATCTTCTGATAGGGTTTGATAAATAGCTAGATGAAATCTGAGATACTGCAAAAATGTTCCATTTTAATTGCCTGCAATATATTGGACTGGACTATAAGAATGAATCTCCAGTACTAGAACCAGTGGAAGAGAATTTAGTCTATACTTTTAACATTGATTATTACTATTGAAACATTTTAATGCTTGATTTTGTTGTTTTTACTTGTTGTAAGCCACCTAGAATTGTCTCCAGGTGAGATGGGTGGCATATAAAAAAGAAGGAAGGAAGGAAGGAAGGGAGGGAGGGAGGAAGGAAGGAATAGAAAGAAAGAAAGAAAAGAGAGGAAGGAAGGAAAGAAAGAAAGAGGAAAATAAGAAAGAAATAGAGGAAGGAAGTAGGGAGAGGAAGGAAGGAAAAGAATGAAAGAAATAGAAAGAAAGAAAAGAGGAAGGAAGGAAGGAAAAAGAAAGAGGGAGGAAAGAAAGAAAGGAAAGAGAGAAAGAAAATAGAGAGAGAGAGGAAAGAAGGAGAGAGAGGAAGGAAGGAAGGAAGGAAAGAAAGAAAGAAAGAAAGAAAGAAAGAAAGAAAGAAAGAAAGAAAGAAAGAAAGAAAGAAAGAAAGAAAGAAAGAAAGAAAGAAAGAGGAAGGAAGAAGAGGAAGGAAGGAAAGAAAGAAAGAAAGAAAAGAGGAAGGAAGGAAAGAAAGAAAAAAAGAAAGAAAGAGAAAAAAAAGAAAGAAATCAGGCAAAGCAAACTGACCTCAGTAATTTTGATTTTCCATGCAAAGGGCCTCTACACAGATTGTCACTGTGCTGCATCGTAACACATATAACCTTGTTGTTTCCTTGTTACCTCATTAACACGCAATAAGCACAACTAGCAAAATGTCAAGAAGGGAAGTTTGCACCTAATCCAGTCAATTCATGTTGGACTTTTTTTGGGGGGATGGGGGGGAGAAGGGGGCGGAGTGGTGATGTTTGCTTGAAATAAATAAACAAGCATGATGACTGCATTTCTGTTTAATTGTTTCCCGAATTGGTAAAGGGTAGACTTCACCGAATAGGACTTAATCCAATTACGATCCATCTGAACTAATCCCTATTTGGGAAAATTGTTCATTTTGAGTTTTATGCTGCTTTTTTAGATACCATCCCATTATCTTCCTAGCTGGAGCTACAGTATGTTAGTACAACATCTGCAGCGCTCTTGGCAGCTTCCTTCCTCTTTCAACTTTTTGGGAAAAGTGGATTTGGCTGCCTGCAAAACCCTTGTGCATGGACTTCTACAGGGAACCTGAGTATTCAATTCAATCAGAATAGAGCTGGAAGGGACCCTTAGAGGTCTTCTAGTCCAAACCCCTGCTCAAGTAGGAGACCCTAGACCAGGGGTGTCCAACCTTGGCAACTTTAAGACTTGTGGACTTCAACTCCCAGAATTCCTCAGCCAGCTTTGCTGGCTGAGGAATTCTGGGAGTTGAAGTCCACAAGTCTTAAAGTTGCCAAGGTTGGACACCCCTGCCCTAGACCTTTCCAAACAAGTGGTTGTCCAATTTGTTCTTGAAAGCCTCCAGTGATGGAGCACCCACAACTTCTGAAGGCAACTTCTGTTCCACTGGCTAATTGTTGGGAAGTTTCTCCTTAATTCCAGGTGCTTCTCTCCTTGGTTACTTTCCATCCATTGTTTCTTGTCTTGCCTTCAGGGGCTTTGGAGAATAATTTGACCCCCTTCTCTTCTTTGTGGCAACTTCTCAAATACTGGAAGACTGCTATCATGTCCCCCCTAGTCCTTCTTTTCTCTAGACTAGCCAAACACAATTCTTGCAGTTGTTCTTCCTATGTTCTAGTCTCCAGGCCTTTAATTGTCTTAGTTGCTCTTCTTTGAACTTTTTCCAAATTCTCTCAACATCTTTCTTTTTTCTTTTCTTTTTTTGTAGTCTGGTGACCAAAACTGGATGCTGTATTATGTTTTTCCAAGCTTAAGTCATTAATAACAAAACAAACAATCTAAAAGAGTATGGATAAAAAAAATAAAAGGAAAACATTACCAAAAATATTTTATCAAATTACAAATGAATTAAGATTACAAGTAGGTAAAGAAGAAGAAGCTATATTAATACTTATATCTATATTCATATCTATCTATATTTATATATTAAGTTGAAATTATATTTGTATATAGAAAGTGTATATAGAAAGATGATGAGGAAATGTAAAAGATGTCTTGATGTTGATATAAAGATGTATAAAGTTTTATTTTATGTTTTTAAATTTTGAAAACTAAATAAAATTTAATGAAAAAAATACAAATACAACAAATCTCCACAATATAATATAGCTTTGTTTTTCTGCCTCCCTAAAATAGGAATGCTAATTGTGATGTATTATGTTGAAGAATGCGAGGATTGTATATGTATATGTATATGTGTATGTATATGTGTATGTATGTATGTATGTATGTATGTATGGTATTCAGCTTTAGTGTCGTCAAACTCTATACAGAAGCCTGATGATGGCAGATGAGATTCTGCCGAAACGTTGCTACAACTTTAAAAGCACAACTATAATGACGTGGGAAAATACCCGAACAAAGCTGAATACCATACATATAAATACCCGTGAAAACTTAAGAATATAGATAGATAGATAGATAGATAGATAGATAGATAGATAGATAGATATAGAGATATAGATATAGATATAGATTAGATATAGATATAGATATAGATATAGATATAGATATAGATATAGATATAGATATAGATATAGATATAAATGTTTCATTTTACAACAAGACATCTAATGCAGATTAATGTTATAGTCACATCTGATTAGAAATTAATCTACTTTTAATCATTGCAACTCGAATCGGATAAAAGCTTATAAATAATTCTGTTTGGATTTTTTTTTTAAAGCACATCCTTGGGAAGGCCAACTTCAAAGCCAGAAGAATATATTGAAAACAACATCCCTGATTTCTTTTTCTTGAGATTCCTACAACTACGGATCCTATTATTTCGAAATGTTGAGCGCGGGGTTTAAGCAGAAATGATTCTATAAGGGTTTTCTCCCTGTAACATTCTATCGTGGCTATGTAATGTAATGATAATTGCAACTTTAAATAGGTAGTTAGAAGTGTGCGGAGGTCACCATTCACTTGCAACCTTCCTGGATTGCAAGTTTGCAGATGGTTTGCATGGGATTAATGCGACTCAATGTTAATGTATAAGGCTGTGCATTCTTAGTTTCCTGGCCTGAGTCATGGTTTTTTTCCCCTTCTCCCCCCCCTCTCTCCCTGTATTCTCTGCACGAGTAGAAGATAGATGAAGAGAATGAAGCAAACTTACTAGCAGTCCTCACAGAAACGTTGGATAGTATCCCAGTGGACGAAGATGGATTGCCTTCCTTCGATGCCCTGACAAATGGAGATGTGACCAGCGAAAATGAGGCTAGTCCTTCATCGGTACCTGGCAGCTCACCTCCACCTCAGGAGACAGAAGAGACATCTCTAGTAAGAGTCTACTTTCCTCAGGTTTTCTGGGAAAATGGAGTTGTCTTTTGACTCCACAAAGCTGGGGTTATGAAGTCACAGTCTGGTTTGGTTACTCTCAACACATCAAGAAAGCTAAATTCCAACTGGGAGATGTTTATAAAGTCTCTGGAAGAGAAAAAAATGGTCTCCTTCTCAAGGAACTCTTATCAGCCCGATTGAGTCATTGCCTTCTCTTCCTTTGATTGGTGTTTTGGGGGAGAATGTTGTTCATTTGTGCAGTCTTACTAGGGTGCGTTCATGTGCATTTCATTCCAAACATAAGTTGCTGGTTTATGGAGGTTGGTTTAAGATTTTGCTTACATTCGGACATGATTAAAGTCCCTCTACATCAAGGGTCTTCCAACTTGGCAAGTTTAAGACTTGTGGGCTTCAGCTCCCAGAATTCCTGAGCTAACATGACTGGAGGAGGAATTCTGGGAGTTGAAGTCCACAAGTCTTGAAGCTGTCAAGTTTGAGGACCCCCTGCTCTATGTGATATCCAGCTCTTGTTAAGTTTGGCTCAATGAACAAGTCTTGGAAAAAAGGGAGGGAGGAAGGAAGGAAGGAAGAGAAGGAGGGATGGAGGGAAGGAAGGAGGGATGGAAGGAAGGACAAAAGGAAGAAAGAAAAAGATAGGATGGAGGAGAGAAGGAGGGACAGAAGGAAGGATGGAAGAAAGGAATGAAGAAAAAAGAGAAGGGATGGAAGGAAGGAGGGAAGGAAGGAAGAACCAAATGAAGAAAGGAAAAGATAGGATGGAGGAGAGAAGGAGGGACAGAAGGAAAGGATGGAGGGAAGGAAGGAAGGAAAAGATGGGAGGAAGGAAGGAAGAATGGGAGGGAAGGAAGGAAAAGATGGGAGGAAGGAAGGAAGAATGGGAGGAAGGAAGGAAAAGAGTTGCAAAAACATTCTGCAATGAAACAGAGAAACCCTTAATGTACTGTAGCTCTCCTACATCAGCTTTCTGATTCAAAAAACACTGGATTTCAAGGTGATATTTCATGGGTTTTAGTTGGAGAAGTTCAACATAAATCATCCAACCCATTAATCTATGGTAGATCTCACACATGATTGGAACAAGTGTGTAATGGATGTCCTTCAGGTGGAAGATTTGAGAGAAGTTATAGAGCAACAATAACAAAAAAAAATGCCTCTCTCAACCCTAACTTTAGAAAACCCAATTCAGTTGACCGACAACTTTAATCTTTCAGGCATAATGGAACTGAGAAGCTCAGGGAATCTTATAACTAGGACTATCAAGATAAACTTGTAAAGTACATCTCCTAAAAGCATGTAATCAACTACAAGGAAGATGCTTGCCAAAGTCCTTTGAGATAGAACACTGCATTATGCGTGGGGCTCCAGGGTTTTCTCATTAAAACCAGTCGGTCTTTAGTTTCTTTTTTTTCTTTCTAGAAATACTTTATTGGGTTTTTTTCTTTTTACACAACTCAATCACTTAATAAACAGAACTATGACATTTTTAATACATTTACATATCATGTCCAATACAATCTATACAATCTATTTCTATACTTTCTAGATTTATTGTATGCACTTTCTTTTCTTATTTCTGTTGTCTGTCCAATGGTACCATTTTGCCCATATTACATAATATTCAGTGTCTACTTTTCCCTTTAGTTCAATGGTCAATTTATCCATTTCCGCACACTCATATTTTTTAAAAAATTTTGAAGCCTTCGGGTGGTATGCAGACTTTCTTCCAACACTGCTGTGAATATGGGTAACACCAAATGCTTTATCATTCTGTTGTATTTCCTTTTCATTATCCCTAAAAGAAATAATTCTGGGACAAAATCTGTTTGGCTTCCAATTAATTCCTGTAACCACGTTTGTGTTGTCTTCCGATATTGTTTTCACTTCGGGGCATAACCACCATGTTTGATAGAAGGTACCATTTTTTTGTTTGCATTTCCAGCAGTTTGGGTTTGCATCATTAAGTGTTGTACCTTATGATTCTTGAGGAAAGTATCTTTTCTTTTATGTACACTGAGAGCATTTGCACCAAAGACAAATTCCTTGTGTGTCCAACCACACTTGGCCAATAAATAATTCTATTCTATTCTATTCATTTGGGTAGATCTTGGCCAATCTTGTGGGTGCCGAATGCCAGCGATAAAACATTTTATGTTGGTTTTCCTTATAAGCCACCGATTTTGTTAGCCTGGCACATTTTTGGTAGGACATAGAAATCACAAAGGAAAACTCCAAATTTCCTTTTTTCCTTTTGAACACGAATGCCTGTGGACCAAATTATTTGGGGTCATCTCAGGATCGCAAGTTAGAAAGGGGATTTAAGTTCAAAAATAGGTACAGGTTTTGTCAGTGCCTGGAACACACTGCCAATGAACCATCCTCATTGCCACATCTTGTTAATTTAACAGAGAAGACCATTAGCTTACTGGATGTAATACATCCTTGTGGGAACGTTAGCTAAACAAAATAATGGTTAACTAAACCTTTTCATCATTGCCTCTTCCTGGTCTCTTCTACATCCTCCCCCCCTCCCCAATTATTGGATTCCTGAGCCAAAAACATCTGACTTTGCAACGATCAGTTACATAGGTCCTTGGAAATAACACAAACGCATGAATCAAAGAGTGTGAATTGGAAAGAAAAAGGAATAAGAAAGAAGAACACATAACCTCTTTTCTTTCTCTTCTCAACCTTCCCTCTTTTCCCAACCACCCAATACCTTCCTTCCATTGTTCCTTGCAGCTTAAGAAGCTCTTGTTGGCGCCAGCGAACATCCAGCTAAATTACAATGAATGCAGCGGCCTCGGCACACGCAACCATGCAAACTCCAACCACAGGATCAGAACAAACCCTGCGCTGGCCAAGGTACCGTGTTCGCCTCTGAAGGCGTACATTTAGACGAATTTGCAAATGCTCACCCTTGCACTTTCATCACAGAGCATAGTCTGGTTGTCAACTCATAAAGCATTCCTGGCCTGCTCTTGAGTTGCCATAGGCAGGGGTGGGGGAGAACTGATGGAGCAGCTCGGTTGCTACGACCAGAAGCACATTCCATGCATACCTTTCTCCAGATTGTATCCCAGGTTACCAGAGCCAGCCAGAAAGGTGTGTTTTCTACAGCCCTTCGTTGGAGAATGTGATTTATGACACACCCTGGGAGGGGGGGGAAACGAGGTCATAGGTGGGCAGTAAATTACATGGGGCGAAAAGTGCCAACATGTTGCTCCTAATAAAATAATTGGATTTCTTTTGAAACTTGGCTCAACCTCATAAATTAATTAGGGCATCCATCGGAACCCTGACACTGGTATTGACAGATGTCAGATCTTTGCTCCAGGAGAAATAGATGTCCTACTTTTCTGCTACTCTTGGTGTCACCACAGTGCACAAAATCGGACAATAGGTGAAAACATAATCCCTTTCATGAACCTAGAGCATATCTGGGCATTTTATAAGTCCCAAGGCTACATCTGGCCCTCTGGCTGTCTCTGTCCAGCCTGCATGAGGTCAATCAGAAATTAGAAAGCAAATATTAATAAGGGTACACCATGCATGCAATGCAGCTGCATTGCTTTTATTTTGAAGCGGGGTGTTATTTATTTTATTTTTCAATTTATGCCTGTGCATGCCTGCATGCCCACATAACTTCACAGCCCAACTGGTTCATCCCTTCATAAAAGTTCCAGTTTCTCCTGCAGCCTCTTGGGAAAATTAATTGCCCACCCCTGGCATAGAGGCTAGCTCACAGATCTCTAAGTCAGGGTGAAGCAGACAATTATTTCCAACTTCTGTTGAAAGAGGTGTCTTGGCTGCTCAGACCCAGCATTCTATCCTGATGTGTTTACAGATGTTGGAAATAATTTTCTTCTGCTTCTTTCCTGGTAGCTCAAGGGGTTAAAGATGCTGAACTTCTCAGATGGAAAGCTTGGGTTCGAGACCAGAGAGAGAGAGAGTGAGAAAGAGAGAGAGATGAGAGAGACAAGAGAGTGAGTGAGAGAGGAGAGAGAGAAGACAGAGAGAGAGAGAGAGGAGAGAGAGAGAGACAAGAGAGAGACTAGAGAGAGAGTGTGTGAGCGAGAGAGAGAGAGAGAGAGAGAGAGAGAGAGAGAGAGAGAGAGAGAGAGAGAGAGAGGAGAGAGAGAGAGAGAGAGTGTGTGAGAGAGTATGTGAGAGAGAGATGAGAGAGAGAGAGAGACAAGAGAGAGTGAGTGAGAGAGAGTGAGAGAGAGAGAGAGGAGAGAGAGTGAGAGAGAGACAGAGAGAGAGAGAGTGAGAAAGAGACGAGAGAGAGAGAGAGACAAAAAGAGAGAGAGAGAGAGAGATGAGAGAGAGAGAGAGAGAGAGAGTGAGTGAGAGAGAGTGAGAGAGAGAGAGAGCTTGAGAGAGAGAGAGAGACAGAGAGAGAGAGAGAGAGTGAGAAAGAGACAAGAGAGACGAGAGAGAGAGACAAAAAGAGAGAGAGAGAGAGAGATGAGAGAGAGACAGAGACAGAGAGAGTGTGAGAGAGATGAGAGAGAGTGAGAGAGTGAAAAGAGACAAGAGAGAGAGAGAGAGAGACAAAAAGAGAGAGAGAGAGAGAGATGAGAGAGAGAGAGACAAGAGAGAGAGAGTGAGAGAGAGAGATGAGAGAGAGTGTGAGAGAGAGAGAGAGAGAGGAGTGAGTGAGTGAGAGAGAGAGAACTTGAGAGAGAGTGAGAAAGAGACAAGAGAGACAAGAGAGAGAGACAAAAGAGAGAGAAGAGAGAGAGAGATGTGGTTGCCCTTAAAATATTAGCGATAGGCCTTGTTTGATATACAGGCCTGGTTTGCTCCTCTGCCAGCCATCCAGCTCAAGAGAAGATTATTTTGGCACCTTGGAATCTCCATGATGGCCATTGATTGCTTGAGGTTCTGGCAGTGGGTAATTCCATTAGCAGCCTGTATTAAACAATGTTTGTCTTGCCATTCACTGTAACTGAAAACAGAGCATTTAGGGGTACTTAAGAGAGTTGCAAACAGGTTGTAAGACTTGAGCAATCAGCATCAAATTAAGCTTTAAACTCTTCCTCTATCTTTTTTCCTTCCTGTTGGTAGCAGCGAAGGAACTGTAGGGCCCTAGGAAGTATATAGCGCTGCCTGGAAGCCTTGAAATGTAAGAGGACGGATATAAAAAGCAGCATCAAAGTCATTTAGGAATTTTAATGTAATGTTCCTTCTTTATTCTGCAAATAATTATTCACAGCTCGTCAATCTAGTGGCTTAAACTCAATCCTTCACTGCTAATATCTTTCTGTCTCTCTGTCTGTCTCTCTCTGTGTCTCTCTGTCTTTCTGTCTCTCTCTCTCTTTCTCTGTCTCTCTCTCTCTGTCTGTCTCTCTGTGTCTCTGTCTTTCTCTCTGTCTCTCTATGTGTCTGTCTGTCTCTCTCTCTCTCTCTGTTGCTCTCTCTTCTGTCTCTCTCTCTCTGTCTATCTCTGTCTCTCTCTCTCTGTCTCTCTGTCTCTCTCTCTCTCTGTGTGTGTCTGTCTGTCTCTCTCTCTCTCTCTCTCTCTCTCTCTCTCTCTCTCTGTGTGTGTCTGTCTCTGTGTCTCTCTCTCTCTCTCTCTGTTTGTCTCTCTCTCTGTCTCTCTCTCTCTCTGTCTCTCTGTCTCTGTCTCTCCTTGTCACTCTGTCTCTCTCTCTCTCTTTCTGTTTCTCTCTCTCCGTCTCTCTCTCTCTCTCTGTGTGTGTGTGTGTGTGTGTGTGTCTCTGTCTGTCTCTGTCTCTCTCTGTGTCTCTCTGTTTGTCTCTCTGTCTCTCTCTCTATGTCTCTGTCTCTCTCTCTCTTTTAAAAAACAATGCTCGGTATCCATTCTGATAAGGTTCAGTTCCCTAATTTCACCCTTTTTTCTTTCTTTCGCTGCGACTCATTCCCTAAGACTGAGAATTCATGGAGCAATAAAGCGAAGAGCACCTGCCAGCCACAAAAGCCACAAAGACGTCCCTGCTCAGAACTTCTCAAATATCTGACTACCAGTGATGACCTCAGCCAGGCCAAGCAGACAGAAAACAGGCACAGCAACAGGGACAAATACACTTCTAAAAAGAAGGCACTGTTGCATTCTCAGATGCATCATTTACAAGGTAGGTAGGTGACCAGCAGAAATCATTTTTTGGGGGGAGGGGAGGGGTGTCTCATTTGACATTGTAGCACGTAGCTACTGTGGAAGAGGCGGCGAAGCATAAATGTGAAGGGAGGTGAACGCAGAAGAAGAAGATAGAAGAAGACAATTATTTCCAACTTCTGTTGGAAGAGGCGCCTTGGCCGCTCAGACTCACCATTCTATTCTGATGTGTTTACAGATATTGGAAATAATTTTCTTCTGCTTCTCTCCCGAGCGTGATTGGTGGCTCAAGTGGTTAGATACGCTGAGCTGGTCAGATGGAAAGCTTGGGTTCAAGACCCCAGCGCATGACGGAGGGGAGCTCTCGTACCTAGCCTCAGCTCTTTGCCCACCTAGCAGTTCAAAAGCGCGCACACAGATCTCTAAGCCAAGGTGATCGGCATACAGGCTTCACGATGAAACTAAGTGGGATACCTTTGTATCCCCAAAACTTTAACCTTAAACTGTCTACCGCGGACCTCACCCCATTCCTAAGAGGTCTGTAAGGGGGTATGCATAAGCGCACCAACATGCCTACCATCCCTCTCCTTCAGTTCCCATTTATTCATATTCATTTATTATCTATATCAGAGGTGGTATTCAGCAGGTTCTGACCAGTTCTGGAGAACCAGTAGTGGAAATTTTGAGTAATTTGGGGAACCGGCAACTACCACCTCTGACTGGCCCCTCCCCCATCTATTCTCTGCCTCCCGAGTCCCAGCTGATCAGCTGGGTCTACTTTGGTTGCCCTGCACAGGAAAACAGAACTGGAAAGCAGGTTAGTGGGGTGGGGAGGGAATGGGGATTTTGCAGTATCCTTCCCCTGCCACGTCCACAAAGCCACACCCACAAAGCCACGGCCACAGAACCACTGATGTATATACTTATACCAGTTTATACTTATGTGTTTATATGTTACGTTCATACTTGTTTTTCTCACACATGCTTGACTAACTAAACTAAATAAAATAAATAAATAAGAGAGGGAAAGAAGGAGCGTTGGAGGTGTTGACTCCTTTTCCATCTGAAATGCATTTAGTGGTGGGTCATGATGGCTTTAAAGACCCTGAGCTTGTCAGCTGGAAAACTGACAGTCCGTGTTTGAGACCCAAGCGCCATAGGACTGAGTGAGCTCCCGTCCTTGCCTCAGCTGCTGCCTGCCTACCAGTTGGAAAGCATGCAAATGCAAGCAGATAAATAGGTACCACTTTGGTGGGAAGATAACAGCGTTCCGTGTGCCTTTGATGTATAACCATGCTGGCGACATATCTTTGGACAACGCTGGCTCTCTCGGCCAAGAAATGGAGATGACCGCTGTGCTCTGAAGTTGGACACCACTGGAGAGGGGAACCTGTACCTCTTTGTTTACCTTCTTACGGACATCTCCACCGTTACGTAGAGCGAGGCAACTGTCAGCAATAGCTCATAGGTGGAATAACCCTGGTCCTAACCCTCAGAAGGAAGCTGGGATTGTCAGTTTTTCTACTGTTTTGTACAAGTTGGGCAAGGGATGTCCTCAGAGCATCTTCTCCTCCCCGTGTGTGTATTTTTAACCAAACTAGAAGGCAAAAGGATTGTTAAACCAGCAATATATTCCTTCTGAGACACCAAAAACAGCTTTCTTGCAGCTTTTGAATAGGCAATAAATGTATCATCCCCTATTACATCTAAAAACTCCTCGCCATTTTATTGTCAAGTTTAAGAACTAAAAACCACAAAAGGGTTTCTTTATGGCCAGCTGAACATCTGTAATGAAGTTGAATATCCTCTGGTGTGAAAACGTTTGTTACTCTTCCTCGTAAGGGGATGGCAAAAGTAGGAGGCGAGGATGTCAGCCTTGCCCTGATGTAATTGCTCTGTTTCTACAGCTATTTTTTTTCCCCCTCCAGCAACTTAGGATCCCCAAGAAAAGGGTCATTTACAAATATTGCTTCTTGAGAAACGCATCTCTTTTTTATCCCCTGCTTCCAAAGGGAATAGAACGGCTCTCACACTTCAGTACAACATCTGGAGCTCGGTGCCATTTTTTTTTTAATGAACTCTGAGTTAGGAGCAACCAAAATTCACACTTCATTCCCAGGCCCATCAACCCTGGTTTTATGGTGTCCCAAAATGTGAGGAAAGAAGAATGAAGGTTTCTTCTAGAGCTAGAAACCTATTAAATCATGGCAGCACTGAGTCCTGCTGTAAATGGTGCATAATGAGCAATTGTATCTCTGTAAAGGCAGTAACACTGGGTATATTATTATTATTATTATTATTATTATTATTATTATTATTATTATTATTATTATTATTATTATTAAACTTGTATTCATTGAACACGAAACTCAGTCAACTGAACATTTAAAAATGAATAAAATAAGATAATAATAATAATGATCATGATGATGACTGAGTTTCATGTTTAATGAATAAAAGAGAATAATAATATATCTTTGTAAAGCCAGTGTTGCTGTCTTTACAGAGATACAATTGCCCATTGTGTACCTATTACTACTACTACTACTACTACTACTATTATTATTATTATTATTATTATTATTATTATTATTATTATTATTATTTCTCCTTTATTCATTAAACATGAATCTTAATCAACTGAACTTTTTAAAATGTATCACAAATATCATTGACTGGTGCTAATGGTTGATACGGGTCTGCTGCCACCATCCTAAGTATCAACCAAGTATCTTCTTAAAATACAACAATTATTGTTTGTCTGTTTGTTTGTTTAAGATTTCCTCTCCAATTCTATTAATAGTCTGGGATTGGAAAAAACTTAGCAGTTCAAGCCCTAACCAAGGACCTCAGAACTGTTAAGGTGACGTCTGAGTATATAGGCAGTTCAAGGAAATCTGATTTTTTTGCAAAGTCAAAATATTCAGGTCTGATAAGTTTAAAATGTCCATGTATCTAGGCAACCCCTTTGGGTATTGCTCCAAGGGTTCCTATTACTATTGGTTCAACCATTGCTTTCTTCTTCCACAGTCACTCAACTTCTATTATTGGTGTTGTTGTTTGCACAGTCTGCCAGATTTGTAGATTGCATTTAGCATTTTTATCCCCCAGTGACTCTTTCTCAAGGAAATGGGATAGGGAGATATTGTTGTGTGATGGTATTAAACCATCATTGGAGCATGTAAACCACTGTTTCCCAAACTTGGCAGCTTGGTGATATGTGGATTTCAACTCCCAGAACTCCCCTGGCTGGAGAATTCTAAGAGTTGAAGTCCATGTATTTTAAAGTTGCCAAGTTTGGCAAAAACTGATGTTTTTCCAAGTATATATCCCTTTTGCTATTCTTATTATTAATATTTTAATATTTTCTCTAGCAGGGCATGCAGAAATCTGGGGAACCTTTAGTTGGAAAAAAATAAGTTTTTCAACTCACTTTGCTAACTTCAGGATAGTGGTCCTTCAGAAGCACACGTGTGACAGCCATTCTTAGGCTTCTTACGGGCTTAAATTATTGCTGTGTTGATGAGCAAAGAAATGTTCATGAAATGAATTTCCTTGTGGATAGAAGGCAAGAGTTTCCTTGTGGATAGAATTACAAAGTTTTTTTTAAAAAAAAATATTTTAATTCTTGTATTTCTGTGTCGTTTAGAGAACGAATGTTATGGGGCACCTGCTAAGCAGAGTAAGTATTTCCTAATTTATTGGCTTTATTCACTTTACAAGGAATCCTCTCTTCTGAATTCTATTCAGTTTGGGGAAACTGTTATTTAGAGGTTTTAAAAACAGTAAGGAAGAGCCATGAAGCTGGGACCAATGGATTCTCCCACAAAGTGCTTTCTCTGCAGGCTTCATTTAAGGACAGGACAAAAGAGAGGGGGATTTTCTTCATTGATCCTGAGTCCAAAGTACATCAATAATCTTGATCCTATATATTTATCAAAGCCCAACGACTCAATGCCAATGTTGAATTTCTTAAGCCTGTTCTACTCACTGGGGAATGAACCAGAATCAATCTGGCATTCATAGAATTACATTCTGGATGGAAAGGTTATCTTACTCTTAATGGACCAGTCTGCAGAAGATTGACTCAGGAATATTTTAGTGCAGCTTGTCCCTTCCTCCCCACCCCAGTACTAAATATGTAAAGCAGTGAGGAAGGATGACATGACTTCTAAAGGTAGAACTTTAGACTGTTTTCTTAACCACAGTAGAATAAACGCAGTAGGAAATCATCTATCTCCAGTCTACAACACAGATCCTTTCAACAGTTCCAGGAAGGCTCCACACTCAATTGCACTGTTCAGGTAACCCCTGAGGATACAGATAAACCTCCAAGTGGCCTCAACGGCTCTCTAAAATGGATGCAAATGACCAGCTGTCTGCAAGGGGTGTAAATCCTTCGGTTCCCCACCATCCAGCCAGAGCTGAAGAAGCTTCTGGGATGAGAAGCGAAACATCTTCAAAGAAAAAAGAAAAAGAAAAAACAGAAAATCCAGTTGCCCCTTGAGGGAAAAAAAGCACCTTTGGGAAGTGCAGTAGGAACATTTCAGATGATGTGGTGATGGAAGAAAAATCAAGCAAGATGACGCCACAAGGAAAAGTGACAATTGCTCTACCTTTTTGCCATTTCTTTTCCACCAGCCTTTGCTGCTTTGAAAAATATAAAGAGTTCTGTTTTGGAATTTTTCAAGCACTGGAAACTAAAGAATAAATTGGAAATGGAAACAGAAAATGGATATCTCAATGTTTTGTTTTGTTTTTTTCTCAAGACCAACTAATCTTTTTAAAGTTTTGCTCCTGCTTTCTCTCTTCTGCTATTATCCCAAAGGGAGGGGAATTCTGGAGAATTCATGGTTGTTCTTCAGTTAGCTAGACATCCAATTTGTTCACTCGTGTTGGAGGGTTTTTGTGTGTGTGTGTGGAGAAGTTAAACCACAATTTAAGCCATCGTATGATTCTTCTCCCACTCAGTTTTGAAGAACCGTCACTCCCATTTGATCCCAGAAGCTGCCTATTTTCCTATTGCTGAGTTTAAAACTTGGCTGTTTGCAAAAGCCAAATCAACTGAATATTCAGAGGGGGTCTGTTATTTTAATACCCCCCTCCCCCCCCGCTATTGTCACATGCAAGATAAAATGTGAGTTTTAGGCTAAATTAAAGCTAAGTTAAGAAAAGAGAGAGAGGGGGGGGGAGGGAGGGAAGGAGGGAGGGAGGGAGAGAGAGAGAGAGAGAGAGAGAGAGAGATGTTGAGATATATATTATCAGGTGTGCATTTTAGAGTACAATTGACCTAAATAGTTTTGCAATCAAAGGTTCTGTTGTTAAAGGAATGGTATAATATATCTGCGAGCCAGAATGAATACTCAACTTACCACAGCTCACTTAGGGACCATTCAAAGTTACAGTGGCACTGAAAAAAAGTGTTTCCCCCCACTTATACGACCATGGTAGTAGTATTCCCATGGTCAACAGGAGACTCAAGGAGGACTCCGGATTGACTTAACACCTGTGTTACTAACTTAACAAATGCAACGATCCGCTTCACAACAGTGGCAAGAAAAGTTGTAAAAACGGGGTAAAACTCACTTAACAAATGTTTCGCTTAGCAACGTAAATTTCGGGGCATAACTCGAGGACTACCTGCATAACACAAGTTGTGCAGCCTACTTCTGGATCCCTCTTGCTCGTGTGCTTCTTGCCGTTGTGTTTGAATGACAAATGGTGTCGAATTCTTTGCCCCAAACGAAGAGCCTTCAGCCAATGAGGAGGAATCAATACAGGATGTGTAGGAAACTTCACACACACCCCCTTGTACTGATGGGTGTTACCTAGTTGGGTAATGAAACATCAGCAAGAAAGCAATCCAGCTCAGAGAGCACTCAAGGAGTTCCTATATTATGTGATTCTTTGGAGGGCAGAAAAAAAATGAAATGCTCTGCTTTGTTTTTGGCTTACGACCACAAAGTGAGCCCGGAAATTCTGTCGTTAAGCAAGACACTCGTTAGGGGAGATTTGCCCTGTTTTATGACCTTTCTTGACAACCGTTGTTAAGCCCATTCACGGTTGTTAAATGAATCTGACAATTGCTGGTCAGGAGGTCGCAAAAGGGGTCATGCCACCCCAGGGGGATGCTGCAACCATCATAAATACGAGTCAGCTGCCAAGCGTCTGAATTTGGAACACTTGACCATGAGGACATTGTGCGTGAGTGTGAAAAAAGGACAGAAGTCATGTTTTGTTCAGTGCCATCATAACTTTGAACGGTGACTAAATGAATTGTTGTAAGTTGAGGACTACCTATATATTGTGTTCGTACAACATTCCACGCCTCCCCACCAATGAACCTCAAGTGCTGATGTGCAGTTTTTGTACTTTTTTGCAAGCATTTCATCTGTCTTTTTTTCCCCCTGTCTCTCTTTCCTGACCACCTTTCAGCCAAATCAATGAATTTATCACTTCCTTTGACGCCCGAGTCGCCAAAGTAAGTATCAAGAATTGCAAATATTTCTAAGAGGGTGGGGGGGTTTTTACACCTAGTTTGGCTACAGCAACTCCATTTCAGCTTGTTTTTATAAATGTGGCCTGTCTTCTAGTGATCTGAAGGGTTCTCCATTTGAGAAGAAGACTATGGAAGAAACTTTGAATGCCGAACTCTGTGGAACTGCAGGTGAGACACCCCTTTTCTCTGCCTTCACCGGAGGCCTTTTATGGGTGGCTTGATATTACGAAGACTGCAGCGATGCGTTATGGTGGTCTCATAAGAAATTAACTTGGATAGTGTTGGAGAATAACTTTTCCTCCTGGCACAATTCTCTCAGAGGAGATCTCCTTTAAAAGGGACTATTCCCTTGCTGGAATAGTAATAGAGTAGTGTAGTGTAGTGTAGTGTAGTGTAGTGTAGTGTAGTGTAGTGTAGTGTAGTGTAGTGTAGTGTAGAGTAGAGTAGAGTAGAGTAGAGTAGAGTAGAGTAGAACAGAACAGGGAAGGGGAAAATAGAATGGAGTAGAGTAGAACAGGGAAGGGAAGGGAAATAGAATGGAGTAGAGTAGAGTAGAACAGGGAAGTGGAAAATAGAATAGAGTAGAGTAGAGTAGAACAGGGAAGGGAAGGGGAAATAGAATGGAGTAGAGTAGAGTAGAACAGAACAGAACAGAACAGGGAAGGGGAAAATAGAATAGAGTAGAGTAGAGTAGAACAGGGAAGGGGGAAATAGAATGGAGTAGAGTAGAACAGAACAGAACAGAACAGGGAAGGGGGAAATAGAATGGAGTAGAGTAGAGTAGAACAGAACAGAACAGGGAAGGGGAAAATAGAATGGAGTAGAGTAGAACAGAACAGAACAGGGAAGGGGAAAATAGAATAGAGTAGAGTAGAACAGGAAGGGGGAAATAGAATGGAGTAGAGTAGAACAGAACAGAACAGAACAGAACAGGGAAGAGGAAAATAGAGTAGAGTAGAGTAGAGCAGAGCAGAGCAGAGCAGAGCAGAACGGAACAGAATAGAATAGAAATTCTTTATTGGCCAAATGTGATTGGACACACAAGGAATTTGTCTTCGGTGCATAAGCTCTCAGTGTACATAAAAGCTATAAGTGATAAATCATGATCATAGTCATCATAAAAATACATTCATCGTAAATTGTAAGATACAACACTTAGTGATAGTCATAGGATCCTAAATTAGCAATCAACCTAAATTGTACTAGGAAACCAAATCAAACAATATAAATTGTAAAGCTACAAGCAACAAGGTTACAGTCATAAGTAGAAAGGGAGATAGGTAATAGGAAGGATGAAAACAATAATAGTAGCACAGTCTTACTAAATAGTTTGACAGTGTTGTGGGAGTAAGTTGTTTAACAGAGTGATGGCATGAGGGAAAAACTGTCCTTGGGTCTAGTTGTTGTGGTGTGCAGTGCCATATAGCGTCATTTAGAGCATATGAGTTGAAACAATTTATGTCCAGGATGTGAGGGGTCGGTAGATTGAGTGGTGCAATGACCTAGAAGTGGAGCTCTTGCCTCACAATCAGAAGGCTGTGAGTTCGATCCTAGGTAGAGGCAAATATTTCTCTCTCTGGGCATGTTGAGAATATATCTGCTGAACAGAACTCTGCATTGGTGACAGGAAGGGCATCTGGCCATTCAACACTCTGCTAGCTCCATTCAATTGCCCAGACTCCACCCTGCAAGGAATAATGGGGTCATTATAAGATGATGATGATGATGATGATGATGATGATGATGATGATGATGATGACAACGATAGGTGTCTATAGTTATAGTGTAAAGGGGGAGGAAAAAAGGAATAAGATTATTTTAACAGGAATGAGTTTGTGGCTCCCTGATGGCTTTGCGACACCAAAATATATATTTTCCTGGAGTTTTCCTTAGCTTTGCTGTCCCTTTTTGGGGACTCTTTCACCTAAATCTCCACGTGCATGTCGGACAACATGGATACACAGGATCTGTTTGAATGATGAGCCATCACAGGTTACAGATGGCCAAGTTTGGATTTTGCTTAAAGTATGGGGCTCTTTGTTGCATCAGAAACTGTATATTCTAGACATATGTACCTGTTATGCCCCTGTCGGAGGAGGAAGCCGAACAGCTGACAGGGAGCGGGAGTGTAGCTCCGTTGGCTGTGGAGGAAACTGGGGAAGGGCAAAGTCCAGCTGGGCAGAGCAGGGAAGAGGTAGAACAAGGGAGAGGGAGTTCAGAGGAAGACTCAGGCCCACCCCCTCTTCATCCTAGGGCACGCAGGGAGGAACAGAGAAGGGAGCAACATGGGTTGCATGGCTTACGGGGGAGGAAAGGGCCCTGATTCCCTTCATTAGCTACACCTTGGAATGAGAGTTTAAAAGAGATGCAAGCTGAGAGTGGCGGCTGCTGGGAACAAGTGTGAGTTTATCTTGTGTTGACTTTGCTTATTTGTGTTCCTGGCGTCTTCCCAACTGTGTTGAATTATTGCCATGCCTTCACATCTGGAATTCCTTCTCCTGCCCTGGTGGACTAATGAACTCATTTTGCCTTGATTGGACTTATAGTTACAGTTTTTGTTGACCATGTCTTGGACTTGATTCTCTGCAGCCAAAGGCTGTTCCTGGGAGAGTTTTTCTCTAGCCAGAAGGTAACCTGGACATTGGGGGCAAAGTTGGAGCTAATAAAGAGACTCCTACTGATTATCTGACTGGGTTGCCTTTGTGCCACGCCCCTTCGGGTCATCACAGTACCTACAGGTAGTCTTCAACTTAACAATGGTTCATTTAGTGAGTGTTCAAAGTTACAACGGCCCTGCAAAAAGTGACTTACGATCATTTTCCACACTTACGAGTGTTTGCAGTATCCCTGTTGCCCCTTGATCAACATTCAGATGCTTGGCCACTGACTCGCATTTATGGCAGTTGAAGCGTTCCCGGGGTTCCCTTTTTGTGACTTTCAAAGTCCAGATTCACTTAACAACCGTGTCCCTAACTTAATACTTGCAGTGATTCGTGGAATGACTGTGGCAGGAAAGGTCATAATGGTGGGGGGGTGAAAGTCAACTTAATGATGGATGTCTCACTTAACAGCAGAAATGTGGGGCTCCATTGTGGTTGTAAGTCAAGAACGGCCTACCTATACAAAGTTGAAAAGTTTTCAGTGAATTGAAAAATAGATTTGAGGAGTTCTTAACCTGACAATAACTATGCAGTTAAGGCCTCAATCACGTGTGTTGAAACCAGAGGCATCCATGGGAGACAGGAGTGACAAACATTCAAAATGGTGACCACAATCATGGAGCCAAATCCCAACCTCTTGTTATGTGTATTGCAGCTGAGATCTGAGTGACTTCACAGATACACTGTTAGTTTTTTTTTTTTGAAGTAATGTGGAAATGTTTTATCGTCTTATTCATCATTGCTAACATAAATTCCTCTCTCCTTCCTTCCTTTCTTCCACTCCTTCCTTCCTTCCTTCCTTCCTTCCTTCCTCTCTTCCTTCCTTTCTTCCACTCACTCACTCACTCAATCAATCAATCAATCAGAATAGAGCTGGAAGGGACCTTGGAGATCTTCAAGTCCAACCCCCTGATCAAGCAGGAGACCCTTTATAATTTCAGACAAATGGTTGTCCTGTTGCTTCTTAAACGCCTCCAGTGATGGAGCCTCACAACTCCTTCCTTCCTTCCTTCCTTCCTTCCTTCCTTCCTTCCTTCCTTCCTTCCTTCATTCATTCATTCATTCATTCATTCATTCATTCATTCCCACTTCAAGATATATATTAGAATCTATTTGCAATATTTTTCTTTGAGAGAGAGAGAGAGAGAGAGAGAGAGAGAGAGAGAATCTTTTTTATCTGTGTTTTGCAGGTGAAGAGGTTGTCTGAATGAGGCTGTTCTTTCTTTCTTTCTTTCTTTCTTTCTTTCTTTCTTTCTTTCTTTCTTTCTTTCTTTCTTTCTTTCTTTCTTTCTTTCTTTCTTTCTTTCTTTCTTTCTTTCTTTCTGTTTTCAGTTATTTTTAAGCCAAGGGGCATATTTTAACGACTGTCTTCTGGTTTATCTAGATCCAGGTAAATACGTAGCAATGCTGCACGTTTTACATCCCTTTCTCAATGGCGTCCCTTCCCTTAAGAATAGAGTTAGTCTCTCTCTCTCTCTCTCTCTCTCTCTCTCTCTCTCTCTCTCTCCCCCCTCCCACCATGTAAGATGACACAGCTGCTTCCATGCCCTCCATTTGAAAAAGCAAATGTGTTGGGTAACTTCCATTTTAGCTGAAAAGCAACAACCACGCGCACGCGCGCACACACACACACACACACACACATACACACAAAATACACACACACACAACCGGACCAAAATTAGTTTTGACAAATGATAAGGGTCACAGGTGTCTCGTGCGAGTCCAAATTACAGCTGCGGATTGTGTCATTCTGGTGCTACCGTGGCTCTATTTATAACCGTTTAAATAGCAGTTGCCTTGATCTTGAACTGAAAAGGCCATTAGCCAGCCTGTTCATGCCATCCAAGCACAAACTATGACAATATAAATAGAAACTTCCTTGATTTTGCTTTGCTCTCTCTCTCTCTCTCTCTCTCTCTCCCCCTCCCTCCCTCTCCCTTGCTCTCATTTTCTCTCTTTCTCTCACTCTCTTTCTCTCTGTATATCTCTTTTTGTCTCTTTCTCTCTCTCTCCCTTGCTCTCCCTCTCTCCCCCCTCCCTCTCTCTCTTTCTCTCTCTCCCCCAGCTCACTCTGTCTTTTTCTCTCTCTCCCTTTCTCTCTCACTCTCTCTTTCTATCTCTCCCTTTCTCTCATTTTCTCTCTTTCTCTCACTCTCTTTCTCTCTGTATCTCTCTTTCTGTCTCTCTTTCTCTCTCCCTTGCTCTCCCTCTCCCCCTTCCTCTCCCTCCCTCCCTCTCTCTCTCTCTCTCTCTCTCTCCCCTTGTCCCTCTTTCTATCTCTCCCTTGCTTTCATTTCTCTCTCTTTCTTCCTTCCTTGCTCTCCCTCTCTCCTACTTGCTCTCTCACTCTATTTCTTTCTATCTCTCCTTTGCTCTCCTTTTCTCTCTTTCTCTCTGTCTCCCTCCCTCCCTCTCTCTATTGCTTTCAGTTTTGTAACCCAAATGCAATTCTACGTGTATATTGTGGATGAACATTGATAAACAGAGGGGACAGATTCTGCAGTGGTGTTAAAACATTTGTGAGAACCTCTGCCATGGGGATGAATCTCACTTTATGTTTTCTTCCTCTCTTGACTTCCAGAAATATTTTGCTCACTTCGTTGTCACGTTCCCTGCCTTTAAACCAACAAGCTCAACAGAACTCTGCCTTTTAGATGAAAATATTTTTAATGGCTATAATATATACTGTAGATGAGGGTGCCATTTTATATTTGGAATAAAACGGTAATGGTAGTGAGAATTTTCCTGCCCCCTCAATAGATCTAAAACAGGTGGGCTGTGTTTAAACCTAATCAGTTCCTATTTGATTGCATGACCTCTGTAGATGCCATACAGTAAATAAAATAAAATAATAAAATAAAATAATAAATAAAATAAAATAAAATAAAATAAAATAAAATAAAATAAAATAAAATAATAAAATAAAATAAAATAAAATAAAATAAATAAAATAAAATAAAATAAAATAAAATAAAATAAAATAAAATAAAATAATAAAATAAAATAATAATAAAATAAAATAAAATAAAATAAAATAAAATAATAAAATAAAATAAAATATAATATAATATAAAATAATATAATATAATATAATATAATAATATAATATAATATAATATAATATAATATAATATAATATAATATAATATAATATAATATAATATAATATAATATAATAATATAAAATAAAATAATAAAATAAAAATAAAATAATAAAATAAAAATAAAATAAATGTTCCTGATTAATTGCGACTTTTTCTGAGGAAGGAGTATAATCACAGTGAATGGAGCAGTCCAGTGCTAGAAAATTTAGAATTACAATGAAGCAGAGGGCAAAATGGATATATAGTCAGTCCTCGGCTTTTGGTCCCAGGTAGGATTGTTATTTTGGTCATTAAGTCATGATGGTCATAAGTCGAGGCAGCCAAACAGATTGGGCCCAATTTTACAACCGTTTTTTTGCGGTACGGTCCCATCTTCACAATGCAAAGGCAATAAGAACACGGGATTACATTTTCTGTAAAGATGAGCATTGCATGAAAGTAAGGAATATGAATATATCTATATATACAACTTTCCTCTGTTTGTGTTGCTTTTGCTGGGTGGACAATAAGTGTTCTGACCCAAACCTTATTCCAAGGAAACAAACCCGAAACAGAGGTAACAGCAAAACCTTTTAATGATTCTTTATGAATTCCATTCCTTCCCGGTTAAAAGGCTGTTTCCAATTAATTGTCTCTGATAAGAACAAGCCTTGCCAAGGTGGTGCAAGGCTGCCAAGAACACTAAAGTTACTAAGAAATATTTCAAACACAAAGATTCTCCAAACACCAACCAAGATACTCCAAACGTCCACAAGGCTTGAGTGCAAAAACTTCTTTGCTTTCTGCAAAGAACTCCCGTTTCTCAGCTGGCTTTTATCTCTTAAGGGAGGGGCCATCACCTTGCAGCCTTACTCCCGAGTCACCCATGCTGCAGCAGCTGCTCTTTCCTTCGAGCAGCCCTGCGTGCACGTACACTGGGCTCAGACTCCTCGGGGATCTCTGCATCACTGCTGCCAGCCTCCAGAATCTCCAAAGGCAGCATTCCACTCCCTGATGGTCCTGGCCCCATCCCTGCATCACACGCAGGCCCCTCACCTGAGTCCTCGCTCTCCGAGACCTCAGCCATCCGCATCTGCTGCCGGTGAACTAGAACAGTAAGGCAGTAGCTCCTCTAAAGGCATAACTACACTGCAGCTACCTGTTACCACTCCTGATCATAAGTGTTTTTGGTGACTGGAACATCTCAGAAGTGATAGGGATAAATGAACAAACAGCACATCTGCAGGCTGCAATGAACATAGAAAAGCAAAGGTGGATTTTACTGCTAAGAATCAATGTGGCTATAATTGTTAATAGCTTATTTTAGGCTTAATCCTAGTCATTGCCTGTCAGATTGCAGATATTACAGGAAAAAAATTCTTCTCAGTGAAAACAGTTAAATCAGCAGAACAGCTTGCCTGAGAAATTGTGCTCCATCACTGGACATTTTTAAGAATAGATTGGACAACAGTTTGTCTAAAATGGTGTAGGGTCTCCTGTGTCTGAGCAGGGGGTTGAAGTAGAATAGAATAGAAGAATAGAAATTCTTTATTGGCCAAGTGTGATTGGACACACAAGGAATTTGTCTTGGTGCAAATGTTCTCAGTGTACATAAAAAATACATTCACTAAGAATCATAAGATACAACACTTAGTGATAGTCATAGGTTACTAAATAAGCAATCAAATCATACTAAGGAAACTAAATAAACAATATAAATTGTAAAGATACAAGCAACAAGGCTATACTCATAAGGGGAGGAGATAGGTAATAGGAAGGATGAGAAGAAGAATAGTAATACAGTCTTAGTAAATAGTTTGACAGTGTTGTGGGAATTAGTTGTTTAGCAGAGTGATGGCGTGCAGGGAAAAAACTGTCTTTGTGTCTAGTTGTTCTGGTATGCAGGGCTCTATAGCGTCGTTTTGAGGGTAGAAGCTGAAACAATTTATGTCCAGGATGTGAGGGGTCTGTAGATATTTTCACAGCCCTCTTTTTGACTTGTGCAGGATACAGGTCCTCCATGGAAGGCAGGTTGGTAGCCATTGTTATTTTCTGCAGTCCTAATTACCCTCTGAAGTCTGTGTCTGTCCTGTTGGGTTGCAGAACCAAACCAGACAGTTATAGAGCTGCAGGTGACAGACTCAATAATTGGAGAATACTTCCATGGTCCTTTCCAACTCTGCTATTCTCTTGTTCTGCTTGTTTGAGGGAAAATTTGAAGGAGCAAGAAGCCTGGTTTGAACTCTTGAAGGAAATGCAGAATAAATGGAACAGTCGAACAAAAAAAAGAAAACGAATAACTTTACCGCTGGTTACCCCATGATTGAATCCGTTTGTGTCTCAAGGAGGTTATGGTGAACTTTTGACGATGGATGACTTGGTGAAGGGAGAACCAAGTATAGGAAAGAGGAAGGGCTTAGAAAGGGTCAGTTCAGCAGGAGATGAATGCAAAAGATTTTTTTTAGATGAATTTGAAAAATGCTGTGTAACTTACAAGATCTTTTCTCCCTCCCATACATAATAATGATTTCAGTTGGGTATCCTGAAACGCATTCTGTGCTTGACTGTGTCACAGTTTCCCTGTTTAACAGGGAAGATGAAGCAGCTGAAAACTATTTGTCAGAAGAAAAGGAAAAGTTTTTCCTTCTTTTTTTGCTGGTTAGCTCTGGAGATTGTTTAAAGTGTCTCGTGAAAGAACAGCAATTAAAACATCGTTCTTTGTGCCCTGGGAAATATTGCAAACTCCCCCTCTGACATTTCAATTTAAATATCCTACCAATCCATCCTTGATTGTTGACACAGGCTTTTAATCTTTCAGCTCCTGTGTCTTTTCCTTACTGATGGGTACAGCAGAGTTCCTTTGGAAAGACAAGGTAGAGGCTACAAAAATGACTGAAGACTTGAGTCATGCTTCATATATTTTATTTTATTTTTTGGCTGGGAGATGTTTCAACACAGGTTTCTCCTGTGCCATTGATTCACTCTTGATGGGCTGAATGCAGTACATTCCCATGCCAGAGTTGTCCTTTAATTTGTGGATTCTAATCTTCGGTTAGTACATTTTGAAACGAGCTATCCTAAAGTCCAAATCCAGGAAGGGGTCTTTGACCATGATCCTTGCAGATCTCTCCTAAGGCTGTAGAGTTTGGACCATGAATGGCTTCTTGGAGAAGCTTTCTAAGTTTTGGAAGAATTTTTATTTCTTTGCTTCTTTGTTTCTTCCATTTCTGTGGCTGCCCCTCTCAGTCAATGACTGAAGACGAAAGGAAAAAGGATAGTTTAGAGGTAAAATATGCTTTGCTCAGATTTAAGCTATGTCCCCCTCCAGGAAGAAATGAGAAAATTACAGTTTATTAAAGGTTATTATTATTATTATTATTATTATTATTATTATTATTATTATTATTATTATTATTATTATTATTATTATTATTATTATTATTATTATTATTATTATTATTTAATCTTTAGTGAGATTCACAGCCTTTGGGGCTGGTTGATAGCTCAACAGCTCAAGTCCTAACCAAGGACCTAGGAACTGTTGTTGTTGTTGTTGTTGTTGTTGTTGTTATTATTATTATTATTATTATTATTATTATTATTATTATTATTATTATTTTGAATAAACATTAAAAACAATTGAAGACAGTGCGACTTTCTTGGCCATCATTTTGGCCATACAAGCTATAGTATAGAGATACACATAATAGTTAATTTACTTTTTCCCTTATGTTATTAGTGTAGTGCTAGCTGCTTATTATTTCTATTTACATTTATCTACATTTATTTACTATTATATACATTTTTACAACTGTCTTTTATACTCATGCATTCGTACCACCTCATATTTGTCCATTATATTCCATTCTCTTTGGTTTACAAAACGTTTAACTTTCATTCCTATAAAGCGTAAACCCTTCCTTTCTTTTTCCTTGACTCTATAGCCATTGATACATTTTACTCCATAATACTTCATAATACTCTGTCTCACCCTTGTCTTTGATTTCTAAAGTTAGTCTGTTCATCTCTGCACAGACTTAATATTTTCCTTATTATTTCACTTTCTGTAGGAGGTTAAAGTTATTGTCTCCGTTAGCACTAGGACTAACTATCTAAATTTGTGTAAGCCTACTGATATATTCCACAAGATCCCATCTTTTCCTCCTGAAACATCATGCAATGTTGTCAAAATTACTGAAATTGGGGATGTTCTCCAAAAACATCCAGGATGTTTTTAAGACTCTTCTACTCAAACAGGAAAACAGTTTTGGTAATGAAGCAACAAAGTGTGCATAAGAGAAAATATTTATTTTTTTTGCATGCTTCTTGCAGTGTCTTTTTTGGCCCTCCTCCTCAGGCTGAAAAGCAGATGGAGCTTTCTTGGTTCTCACGGTGTGATGCTTCACACCCCATCGCTGCAAAATTGCCCTGAATGAAAGACAATTCAGAAAGCAACTTGCTGGTTGGATCCAGACTGAATCACGCCCAGAAATGATTTATTGAAATCAGCTCAGGAACATCTCCTTGATTTAACTGGGCATGATAAATTCGGATACAACTTTGTATGTCTGTTCAATCTCTATTACAAATAAATAAATATTTTTTAAATAATAATCATCATCATCATCATCATCATCTGACCAAAATCTTACTTGGAATTGACTAAAATCAGGAATACTGAAAAAAGAAACTGTAGGCTGCTCAAGAACAAGCCTTAGCCACAAAATGCATAAAGCATGTCACCACCAACAGCAAATGCCGCCTCTGTAATGAGAAAGATGAAACAGTTGATCATTTAATCAGTGGATGCAGCAAAATTTCACAAACTGACTACCTAGAACGCCATAACCGGGTTGCTAAAAATCATTCACTGGAAACTGTGCCCAAAGTTTGGATTTGAGTATAGTAACAACTACTGGGAACATCAGGTTGAGAAGGTTCTGGAGAATGAAAAAGTCAAGATCTTGTGGGACTTCAGAATTTAGACAGACAGGCATTTGGTCCACAACACACCTGACCTAACAATAGTTGAAAAGAAAAAGGTTTGGTTCGTTGACATTGCAATACCTGGGGATGCACGAATTGAAGACATGCAGCAAGAAAAAAATCACAAAGTATCGGGACTTACAAATTGAAGTTGAGCCACTTCGGAAAAAGAAACCATGTGTTATCCCAATTGTAACTGGAGCCCTTGGAGCAACACCTAAAAGACTACCTGGCTATTTGGAAATCCTGAATTTATCGGACTTGAATACCCTGATTCTACAAAAAGCCACCCTACTTGGAACAGCTTATAATATCCTCCAATGCTACGTGAGCAGTTCCTAGGTCCTTGGTTAGGACTCGAGCTGTTGAGCTACCAACCAGCTCCAAAGGCTGTGAATGTCACTAAAGATTAATAATAATAATAATAATAATAATAATAATAATAATAATAATAATAATAATAATAATAATAATTCATTTTTTAAATTGTATTCCGTGCTTCAAAATAATTGCAAGACACCAAGCAATGATTTATATCTACTCAGATCCCACAAGTATACACATAAATATACTCTTAAATTAAATATTGATAAGCCTTTTTTAAAAAAATGCTCCAAAGTAAAGGTTTCCCATTTTGACAATATAGCTGTTTTTCCCCCCCCTTCGTTTATTTGTTTACAATATCTTGACTTCCTTCTGCAACTGAATTCTCCTGGGATACTCACAAAAAGGAAAGTGACATTTAGGCATTTCTTTCTTACCACAGTGCTGTCAGCAGAAATTTGGTATTGGAGCTTTCAGATGCACCACAAAACTTTGCTGAGAATGTTTAACTTTAGTACCAAATGCCTGTAAAAGATTTCTCTCTCTTTTCTCACATCTGTGTGCTGGCTGACTACAAATTTGTCTTCTGATAAAGTGATAGGGGAGCAAGCACAGTTGGCAGGAATTTTAACCGGAGGGATTACTATCTAGTAAATTATTAGATATATATCCAGAGGTCTATATTCATCCTCTGCTTTAGTGACAAGAAGATTAAACTGACTCTTTGACTGACATGTGGTTTTTTTTTTATTATTATATGATGGCTATTTAATTTTATTATCTGTTCAAAGAGCTTTGGCTGTTTTGTGTCACATGGAAACCCTGCTGGTTTGGGGTTTTCTTTTTCACACTGAATCAGGCCATTATCTTGTGTTCGCTGCCTTAAGTGGCTTTAAATAATGATTCACTAGATAATTCCATTTCCAAAACTGTTCAGATGTAAAAGAATCTGTTGTGGGTGGGTGGTTGTTGTTGTTTTAAATTATGCTGATATTGTAGCCTGCTTTTCAAAACACTTGACAGATTCACTTTTTCCTAGAGTTCACGAATAGGTATATCGACAAATGAGATGAATTATTAGATGCCCAAAGATTAACACTCAAGTCCTATCGGTTGTACGTGACATGAGACACGATTAATCAGGACAAGGGTTGGTAAACATTGTAGATGGAAACCGGTGCGCACTTCCTGAACCAAGCACATGTTTGAACCTCTAGTTAAGGGTGACTTGTGATATTTATTGTGGTTGAAGAGGCAGACTGAGGGGTCTGCAAAAACTTGCCATGGCCAACTTGCCCAGTGGTGATATGCTGCCAGTTCGCACCGGTTCTAGTGACCTGATAGTGCCGGTCAGCAGTTAGACCTGTGACAGCGAACCTATGGCACGACAAAGTTACAGTCATACAGTCACAAGTGGGAGGGGTGGGTGATAAGGAGTGATGAAAAGATTAATAGTGATAGTAGTGCAGATTTTGTAAATAGTTGGACAGTGTTGAGGGAATTATTTGTTTAGCAGAATGATGGTGTTTGGGGGAAAAACTGTCCTTGTGTCTAGTTGTTCTGGTGTGCAGTGCTCTATAGCGTCGTTTTGAGGATAGGAGTTGAAATCATTTGTGTACAGGATGTGAGGGGTTTGTAGGTATTTTCACAGCCCTCTTTTTGACTCATGCAGTATACAGGTCCTCCATGGAAGGCAGGTTGGTAGCTGTTGTTTTTTTCTGCAGTCCTAATTACACTTTGAAGTCTGTGTCTGTCCTGTTGGGTTGCAGAACAAATAAATACCATACACAACAAATAAATACCAATAAATAAATAAAGAATAAAGAATAAATAAATACCAACAAAAAATACCACTGCCCATCAACCACCCCCCCATCAACAATTAAAAAGCCACACACAACTAGACACCACCAAAGTATACTACACACAGAGTACCCCAAAAGCACCCACTTTGCTAGAGAGAAGTTCGCTGAAGATGGACACCTGCACGAGTCCAAAAGCTTGAAAAACAAAACCTCTGGTGCAGCTAACCAACCTAGATTGGATCCTGGGACACGTTCTATTCTCCTTCCTTCAGAAAATGAAAAAAAAAATCATCGTAATAACGAAAAATCTCAGATCTGAAAGCACAAATTAGCCCAGCGGATGTATCCCCTTCCAAGTTTGCCATGCCAAAATACGGTGCGGTGTGATGTAGAGGGTCCTTGTTTTATTAGAGAGCACATTTCAATGCAGCAATCATAAATATTGCTAAGGTCTGTGCCCTGTTGAAATATGACCTATATATTCTTGATTGTTTGCTTTACGTGATTTGTCTTGACACCCATTACATTCTGGGTAATAGGAGCCATTTGTTCCTGCACACACCAGGCCCATTTGACAAAAAAAGGAAAATAGGCGGCAATAAAAAAGCAATCGTCAGAATTACATGCGGTGCAGCGCTGCAAAGCTCAGAGTTTGTGTAAGTGTGTTAACAATGCTCTCAATGCTGCCTCTTGTCAGCTTTCAACCTGTAATGGCCATCTGTCCTTCCATAAATCTGTCAAACTCTGGGAAGGTTCAAGAGAGAGCAGAGACTATATACCTTGCGCTCTCTCCGTGCAAAAAAAAATATTATTTTTAACCACGTTTGCTGACAGGAGAGGGGGAGGAAAAAATCAACCAGGGTGAAATAATCTGGCCCCGAATGTTTTAGCACTATTGATTTAGGATCATGCCATGAGTATGGAACTCAAGATTGCTGTGATTAGAGGGAAGGCAAAGCAGAACGCTATTCGTTGTGAATAAAGAGAGGATTAATTTTCTTCAAGTTTCGATCCCAGGAAAGTGGAAAGGAGGGAATTGGAGAGAGAGAGAAAAATACCTTATTTAAAACTTCTTTTGCCATTCAATATCATCACATGAGTTTTGCCTATTTTTAGGGGAAAGCTGAACTCAAGTCTTGCTGGCTCTGTAGATAAGTTCAGGTTGAGAGTATAGAACTGGTTCTTTTCTTGTCTCTTTTCATTTTCAAGTTCTTAATTTTGCTTAGAGCTCTGGTGTTATCTGCTAGTCCTTCAATCCAAGCATTAGCCACTGTTGACCTTGTTTGGGGAACTACAACAGAAGCATAAAAATGTCAAACTGTCTGGTGCAAAAAAAATAAAAATAAGAGCAGGGATAGAGTTCAAAAGTGCTACGAGTTTGTTTCATGCTGCCTATGTACAAGAATCTTATCTACTAATGGTCAAGGCAAATTGGGGCTAGATAAGAGTCAATAGAATTCACCAAGGGCTGGACTCAGCCGCCTTGCAGACTCCAAACTAATGACGTGTTTGACCCTGACCTCAGCTCAGCCTGGCCACTTCCTACAAAAACTCAGTTTTGGTCATTCCATTTGCAAATATGAATTTAACACAAACCTCGCTTTCAAGACTTTTAGGTGAGACGTGTCATATGGTAGGGTGCACCTTAAGTTAAAAAGTTCCTTCAAACAGAAAAGCAGAAATTGGTGACATAGTACTAATTTGAAAGTTTTTCTTATTGTGCTATTAGGCTCTTTGTGTGACAAGCCAGATAGATAGATGAGAGATGAGAGAGAGAGAGAAAGAGAAAGAGAGGGAAAGAAGGATGGATGGATGGATGGATGGATGGATGGATGGATGGATGGATGGATGGATAGATAGATAGATAGATAGATAGATAGATAGATAGATAGATAGATAGACAGACAGAGGCATCCTCTGTTGATTTTTCTAGCCCTCTGTATGGTGTTTGGAGTAGCATAACCTAATTGTGTCTGTCTGTCTGTCTTAGGCCTTATGTCACCTGAATGACAGTTTCCTGAAACTGTTTAGTAAATATTGGATTGTTGTTGTTGTTGTTTAAAGACAAGTTGTGCCGTACAACTTTCTCAAATACTGTAGTTGAATTTTTTGTGCGTGTGTGGGTGGCAGAATAAAAACGAAGAGCCAAACTCTGCATCAGTTAGGTCATTTTGGAGCCCGAAGCAGGAAATATCTACGTTTTCTGAAAAAACCTTACAGTATTCTGTAGGCATTTCCCCTCATGACAATTTATGAGTTTCCTTCAAGCACACAAACAAACATCAGGGCATCTCATAATTGGAAAGATTTAGTTCCCAACAGTATGGAATACAGAATAGCATACAGAAGAGAACTGGAAGGGACCTTAAAGGTCTGCTAGACCAACCTCAAGCAGGAGACCCTATACCAGTGATGGCAAACCTTTTTGACACCGAGAGCCCAAACCAGAACACGCATGCATGCCAGAAACCCGAAGACCAGCTGGCCAGTGCACATGCGCATGGCGGGCCAGCTGGTTTTCTTGTTTCCTTCTGTGGGCATGTGCACTGTCACCTAGCTACTCTTTTGATTTCCGGTGCATGCATGCATGTTGGACAGCTGGTCTTCATGCACACTGGAAACCTGAAGACCAGCTGGCCGGTGCGCATGCATGTGCTAGTCAGCTGGTCTTCGAGTTTCTGGCGAATGCGAAGACCAGTTTGGCCAGCGGTCATGCATGTGGCATAAACCTAAAGAACAGCTGGCAACAGCATGGGTGCCTACAGAGAGGTCTCTGTGTCCCACCTCTGGCACACATGGCATAGGTTCGCCACGGCCCTATACTCTTCCAGATAAATGGCTGTCCCATCTCTTTTTAAAAACCTCCAGGGATGGAGCACCCACAACTTCTGAAGGCAAGCTGTATTACGTTAAAATAAAATATTAAAAAAAATGTGTCTGTGTGTGAGCCAGGGAATGAGACACCCTCTTTGATAAAATCAGAAAGGAGGCAGAAGGGTTGCAAATGCTTCCTGCACGCAACTAAACCTTGGAGACGAAAGCTTTGGCTTCTTTCATTTGAGGATTTCGGCAAAGCTGTGATCTTTCCTCTCTACAAAGAGATCTCGCCGAGGAAATTAACATGCTGGGAGGGAAAACCCTTATTGATCTGACATTTGTCTCCTCTTTTATTTACTTAAGCCTCTATTTGTTAAACGGAAGGTAAATTTCAGCTTCTCTCTTGTGATGCTAAAAGAGTACTGGGGCAATTTAGGCGGCTTACCTGCCGTTTCAATTTCTCGATCGTTTTTTTTCCCCTACACATAGTTTTCTTACAAAGTTGCAGTGCCACAAGTGTGTGTTCTGCACAGGGTAGCAGTGAGTGACTGTCCATTAACCTCCCAACCTGTGATTGTGCAAATCACAATCACAGCTGTCCATCGATAGCATAATGTTTCCGTCTATATGACATAATGTTTTCCGCCTTGCTGTCTCTTTCAACGGCGTATAGTTAATGTTTTCTTTCATTCATAACAGATTGGTTATTTTTTGAGGGGAGGGGCAGGTTTTGTTGTTTGGATTCCTGTATCTGGCTTTAAAAAGAGCAAATCAGCACCCAAGGCTATATATCCCTTTATCATGTAGATTTAGAGTTTACCATTGTATGGTAGCTAATTCAGTTTCATTGTTTTATTTATAAAATTGTAGGATCCACGTTGCATAAAAAGGGAAGGTAAATAAATCCAATTATTTCAAAATACCGTGGGGATACCGAGCAAGAAATACTACTAGCTTTAAGCATTTCGATACTCGGAAAATTAACACATTGAAATAGCAATAGCATTTAGACTTATATACTGCTTCACGATGCTTTGCAGCCCTCTCTAAGTGGTTTACAGAGTCAGCCTCTTGCCCACAACAACTTGGGTCCTCATTTTACCCACCTCGGAAGGATGGAAGGCTAAGTCAACCTTGAGCCTGGTGATATTCGATCTGCCAAATTGCAGGCAGCCAGCAGTCAGCAGAAGGAGCCTGCAGTACCACACTCTAACCACTGTTCCACCATGGGGTAAATACAGTTAAAATGTACATCTCATGTGGGTTAGTGGTTAAGGTACTGGACTAGCCCTCCCTTGAAACCAGCTGAGTGGCTTTTGACCTCCGTCAGCCATAGACTGGAACGCTGGAGAGAATCACATTAAGTGAATCACTGGATTTGTCAGTAACATGGTTGTTAAGTGAATCTGGCTTGCCCACAGACCTTGCTTGTCAGGAGGTCCCCAAAGCCAGTCACGTGACCCCGGGATGCTGAACTGTTGTAAATATGAACCACTTGCCGAGCCCCAAACTGTTGGAAGTTGAGAACTACCCGTATTTCAGTATGTGGCAGAAAAGAAAAAAAGGGTAGAGTAGAGGAGTGGAGTGGAATGGAATGGAATAGAATAGAATATCGGAATAAAGAATAGAATAGAATTTAGAGTAGAGTAGAGTACAGTACAGTACAGTACAGTACAGTACAGTACAGTAGAATAGGAAGAGACCTTGGAGGTCTTCTAGTCCAGCCCCCCGGCTCAAGCAGGAAACTATACCATTTCAGATATGTGACTGTCTAGTTTCTTCTTAAAATCCTCCAGTGATGGAGCAACCACAACTTCTGAAGGCAACTTCTGTTCCACGGATTAATTGTCATCACTGTTAGGAAGTATATCCTTAATTCCAGGTTGCTTCTCTCCTGGATGAGTTTCCATCCATCTATTCTTGTCCTGCCCTCTAGTGCTTTGGAGAATAATTTGACGCCCCCCCTTCTTTATGGCAGCCCCTCAAATACTGGAATCCTGCTATCATGTCATCCCCCTTAGTCCTTCTTTTCTCTAGACTGGCCAAATCCTGCAACCATTCTTCGTATGTTTTAGTCTCCAGGCCTTTGGTCATCTTAGTTGCTCTTCTCTGCACTTGTTCTAAAGTCTCAACATCTTTTTGTAGTATGGTGACCACAATTGTAGTATGCTACCGGTTTGGACCGGTTCATGCGAACTGGTAGTAAAAAAAAAAGCTTCCCACGATCAGCTGAGAGGAGGAAAAAAAATCCTCTGACAATCAACTGAGAGGAGAAAGAAGAGAAAAGGGCAGGATTGGCCCTCTTATCCACCTTTGCACTTTTCTCTTCGTTATCCTCTCAGCTGATTGGTGCTGCAGGCCTCAGCTGGTGTGGGGAAAGCTGCGTGAGCGCGTTAGGTGCATGCGCGATCATCGAACCAGTAGTGGAACAGATAAGATCCCACTGCAGAATTGGTTGCAATATTAAGTGTCATGCCCCTGTTGGAATCTGATTCCGAGGGGGAGGTTGAGCAGCTGACAGGGAGTGGGAGTGTGGCTCCAGTGGCTGTGGAAGAAACTGGGGAAGGGCACAGTCCAGCAGGGCCTTCAGAGGAAGACCCAGGGCCACCCCCTCTTCATCCTAGGGCATGCAGGGAGGAATGGGTAAGGGAGCAACGTGAGTTGCGTGGTTTACAGTGGAGGAAAGGGCCCTGATCCCCTCCATTGGCTGCAGCTGGGAAGACTGTTTAAAAGGGCAGACTGCGCATGGCAAAGTTGCTCGAAGCAAAGCGTGAAATTATTCTGGTTTGTCAAGTCTTAGTCTGAGTTCTGGTGTCCTCCCAAGTGTGTATGTTCATTATTTTGATGTCTTAAATCCCTTATCTTGCCCTGACTCGTTAATTGCTGCAGTGTGGTTTGTGTTGGTTTTTATTTATATTTTATATGTACTTTGAGTTTGGATGGAATCTCTTCCCTTTAAAAACTATTCTTGGGAGAGTTTTTTCTCCAACCGATGATAACTGAACATTGGGGGCCAAGTTGGAGGAATTAAAGGGACTTTACCTACTTTTGTGACTTTGTTGCTTTTGTGCCATGCCCCTTGTCATCACATTAAGAATAGATTAACCTGTGTTGCTCCCCCCCTCTTCCCCCCCTTCCTTTTGTATTTTAGGCCTAACTCCACCTACCACCCCTCCTCATAAGGCCACCCAAGACAACCCTTTTAGAACTTCACCAAAGCCCAAGGCGTCATGCCAGACTGTTATGCCACCTTCCCCGAAACCTCGTTGCAGTGAGTCTTCCATCTCGCAAGGACACAATTTGTTCTGGAAGGTTCCAGAGCAGTCGGAGCTGTATGCGCAGCTGAGCAAGACCAGTGGGCCACCTGTGGGACAAGAGGAGAGGAAGACGAGGCTGCTAGGTTTGAGACTGTTTGGCGACCACGATTACTGTCAGTCGGTCCTTTCCAAGACAGAACGATGCCTCAACCGTTCCTTGGAACTGCAGAACTCCAGTCAGGTGGAATTAACAGGGTGGTGGTGTCCCATTTGTTCCTCCTTGGAGCAAAGCAATCAGGAGGACGAGAGAGAAAGTTGGCAGGCGAGAAAGCTGGACTTACCATGCAACAACCGGAAACTGCTCCAAGACCAGGAAATCCGGGCCGAACTCAACAAGCATTTCGGTTCCCCCAGCCAAGCTGTTTTTGACGAAGAGACCAACAAGACTAGCAATCTGAGGGACTATGGTCATTATAGCGATGAACAGTTCTCTAAGCTATCTATGTTTATCAATTCGGGGCTAGCAATGGAGGGTTTCTTGGAGGACAGCGAAGAGGAAAACGAAAAGATATCGGGCTACACCTTATTTGATTTATCGCCTTCTGGTTCATCCCTGGATTCTCCGTGCAGATATTCAGGGTCCCCCCACAACCCATTTGCTCAACGGTTCCAAAGACTACGCTCTCAGTCCAGATCCTTCCCGCAATGCAGGCATTGTTCCCATGCTCCATCTTCCCGGTCAAGGTCGAGGTCACCCGGCAAATGCTCCAGGTAACTGGAAGGGAAGCAGGTTTCGCTTCATGAAAGGTGACTCTCGCTTTCAGAAGGTTGGAAAGCCTGCATTTCGTCAGTACATTTCTTTGGTAGGAAGCGGATTCCAATTTACGGGGGAGGGGGATGGTTGTCAGCTGGAGAGTTGGCAGCCCAGGGTTTGAGACCCGAGCAGCACGTGGTGGGTTGAGATCTCATGACTTGTCCCAGCTCCAGACCACCTAGCAGTTTGAAAGCATGTAAATGAAGAGAGAGAGAGAGAGAGAGAGAGAGAGAGAGAGAGAGAGAGAGAGAGAGAGAGAGATACAGATAGAGTTAGAGAGAGAGAATGTGAAAGAGAAAGATAGCAATAGAGTGAGACAAACAGAGATGGATGGATGGATGGATGGATGGATGGATAGATAGATAGATAGATAGATAGATAGATAGATAGATAGATAGATAGATAGATAGATAGATGATACATAGATAATAAAAATATAGAGATAGAGCTAGGTAGAGAGGGAGATGATAAGTAGAGTGATATAGATATAGATAGATAGATAGATGATAGATAGATAGATAGACAGAGAGAGATAAATAGAGATAGATAGAGATAATTAGATAGATAGATAGATAGATAGATAGATAGATAGATAGATAGATAGATAGATAGATAGATAGATAGATAATACATAGATAATAAAAATATAGAGATAGAGATAGGTAGAGAGAGAGATGATAGATAGAGTGATAGATAGATAGATAGATAGATAGATAGATAGATAGATAGATAGATAGATAGATAGATAGATAGATAGATAGATAGATAGATAGATAGATAGATAGATAGATAGATAGATAGATAGATAGATAGATAGACAGACAGATAGACAGACAGATAGATAGATAGATAGATAGAGATAGATACAGAGATAGACAGAGATAGATAAATATAGAGATAGATAGATAGGTAGGTAGGTAGGTAGGTAGGTAGGTAGGTAGATAGATAGATAGATAGATAGATAGATAGATAGATAGATAGATAGATAGATGGATAGATGGAGAGAGTGAAAGAGATAGTGATGGATGGATGGATAGAGATAGAGATAGACAGACAGACAGACAGACAGATTTATAGATAGATATACATAGATGGTAGATATAGAGAAAGATAAATAGAGATGGAGTCTGAGATAGAGAGAGATGATACATAAATGATAGAAATAGAGAGTGATATATATATATAGAGAGAGATGATAGATAGTGATAGAGAGATGATAAATAGAGATAGATAAATAGAGATAGGGAGAGAGTAATAGAGGGATAGTGATAGGTAGAGAGATAGATAGATGGATGGATGGATGGATAGATAGATAGATAGATAGATAGATAGATAGATAGATAGATAGATAGATAGATAGATAGATGAGAGAGAGAGAGAGAGAGAGAGAGATATGAGATGAGATGAGATGATATAGAAGCATTCAGGCAATAGGAAAGATGACAAGGATAATAGTAACACAGACTTTCTATGTGGTTTGATATCCCAGGGCATAAGACAATGTTGTGAGAATTAGTTGTTTAACAGAGTGATGGCAGGAGGGAAAAACTGTCCTTGTGTCTAGTTGTTTTGGTGTGCAGTGCCCTATAGAGTCGTTTTGAGGATAGGAGTTCAAATTGTTTATGTCCAGAATGTGAAGGATCTGTAAATATTTGAGGGATGATATTTGATATGTGAGGGGTCTGTATTTGAAGATATTTGAGGGATCGGCAGATGTTTGATATGTGAGGGGTCTGTAGATATATGAAGGTAGTACACCTAAGTTTGCTTTGCTTTGCATATGCTAAAAAATAAAGTAAATAAAGCCAATAGAACATAAAGCATGAGGCCGGCTTTGTTCATTTGCATCCTTGGGGAAACTTGTGCCTTTGATTTCAACAATTCACACTTGTTTCCTAGATACGACAGCTACGAGGAATATCAGCACGAGAGGCTGAAGAGGGAAGAATATCGCAAAGAATACGAAAAACGAGAATCTGAAAGGGCAAAGCAGAGAGAAAGAGAGCGGCAGAAAGCAGTTGTAAGCTTTATACAGATCGCACTGTTATTTTCATTCAATCAGGATAGAGCTGGAAAGGACTTTAGAGGTCTTCTAGTCCAACCCCCTGCTCAAGCAGGTGACCCTATTTCAGACAAATAGTCGCCCAGGCTCTTCTTAAAAACATCCAGTGATGGAGCACCTACAACTTCTGTTCCACTGGTTGATTGTCCTCACTATTAGGAAGTTTCTCCTTAATTCCAGGTTGCTTCTCTCCTTGATGAGTTTCCATCCTTTGCTTCTTGCCTTCTGGTGCTTTGGAGAATAATTTGACCCCGTCCTCTTTGTGACAGTCCCTCAAATACTGGAAGATTGCTACCATGTCACCCCTAGTCTTTCCTTTCTGTAGACTAGCCATACCCATTTCCTGCAACTGTTCTTCCTATGTTTTAGTTTCCTTGCCTTTAATCATCTTAGCTGCTCTTCTCTGCACTTTTTCCCAAGTCTCAACATCTTTTTTGTAATGGGGTGACCAAAATTGAAGGCAGTATCCCAGATGTGGCCTTACTAAGGCTTTATAAAACAGTACTAACACTTCATGGGATCTTGATGCTAGGCCTCTGTTTATACAACCCAAGATTGTGTTAGCCTTTTTGGCAAGGGAAAAAAAAAACATATGAGGACTTATCCAGGCAGCCATCAAAGGCACAAAAATAAAACAATGGGGGACTTCATATTCAGAGCTAGTGTATTGCCTGGTCAATTCTCATGCTCAGTTAAGAGAGACTGCAAAGAAATATGATTGGGAAGCGCTAAAAAAGCTTGTGCCACAATGACAACAGGCAGGATGCCTTCCGAACGGCATGACGGTTTGCCATTTAAAGAAAGAGTGAGTTCAATGCTTCCTGTGCTTTTGAGGACATACGGTGCCTTTCAGTGTTAAATTTCAATTTCTACATTTGAGCTCTTTGACTAATTCCCTTCATTGTGCTTTCCCCAGCGTTTCTTTCTTTCTTAAAAGAAGAAGAAGGAGAAAGAGGAGGAAGAGGAGGACGAGGAGGAGGAGGGAAAGAAGAGAGGAGGAAAGAGAGGATGAGGAGGAGGAGGAGAGGAGGAGGAGGAGGAGAAAGAGGAGGAGGAGGAGAAGGAGGAGGAGGAGGAGGGAGGAGGAGGAGGAGAAGGAGGAGGAGGAGAAGGAGGAGGAGAAGGAGGAGGAAAGAGGAGGAGGAGAGAGGAGGAGGAGGAGGAGGAGGAGGAAAGAGGAGGAGGAGAGAAGGAGGAGGAGGAGGAGGAGGAGGAGGGAGGAGGAGGAGGAGGAGGAGGAGGGAGAGGAGGAGGAGAAAGAGGAGGAGGAGGAGGAGAAAGAGGAGGAGGAGGAGAAAGAGGAGGAGGGAGGAGAAGGAGGAGGAGAAAGAGGAGGAGGAGGAGGAGGAGAAGGAGGAGGAGAAGGAGGAGGAGGAGGAGGAGGAGGAGAGGAGGAGGAGGAGAAGAAGGAGGAGGAGGAGGAGAAAGAGGAGGAGGAGGAGGAGGAGGAGAAGAGGAGGAGGAGGAGGAGAAGGAGGAGGAGGAGGAGGAGGAGGAGGAGAAAGAGGAGGAGGAGGGAGGAGAAAGAGGAGGAGGAGGAGAAAGAGGAGGAGGGGAGGAGAAGGAGGAGGAGAAAGAGGAGGAGGAGGAGGAGGAGAAAGGAGGAGGAGGAGAGAAGAGGAGGAGGTGGAGAAAGGAGGAGGAGGAGAAGGAGGAGGAAAGCAGAGTTGGGTTTATTTTGCCCCCCCTCTCTAAACAAGAGAGAAAAGCCCCAAAATAATTGCACCCATGACAAATTTTATGGAAGCATCTGGGAAGGAGCTCATTGGCATCAGGTAGTTTCATTGCATTCTCTACATTGGTGTGTGAGACTTTATGGGTTTCTCTCTCCCCCTTCCAACTTCGGAATTTTATCGGAAATGGAGTATATGAGAAAATCAGCTGATATGCTCCATCTGGTCAGTCATTTATGTTCAATAGGCTAGTGTCAACCAAATTGTTCCTTACCAAGAGGTTCCGCAGGGTTAATTCTTTGTTTTGCTGAACATTCAGGGGAGAAAATATATATTTCACTGTACAGGAGCCAATCTTTACTGTTTCCAGATTTATGAGCTGAATCCTCTCCCATTTCAAGGTATTTTTAAGAAAATAAAGATGGAAAGATTCTCTGTCTATCTGCCTCATTAGCTCGGCTGTGTCTAAGCAGCACTTCCAAAGCTGCAGAGATCTGGCATAGAAGAATCTCAGGATGGCCATCGTTTTAGGCTCTAAAACCTGGGGCAGTTTTAACTAAGAGTTGTAAGAGTGTCTGTATGTTCAGAGTGGTGCTTTGGGACAAGAGCTGAGCCAGACAAGTGAGAAACAAGAATCAGGGACAAAACCCAAGTGTTATGAAAACACAGCGAGACACCATTAACAAGATGCAATACAAGATGTCAATAATAACAACAAGGAGGAGGAGGGAGGGGAGGCAGAGGAGGAGGAGGAGGAGGAGGAGGAGGAGGAGGAAGAAGAAGAAGAAGAAGAAGAAGAAGAAGAAGAAGAAGAAGAAGAAGAAGAAGAAGAAGAAGAAGAAGAAGAAGAAGAAGAAGAAGAAGAGAAGAAGAAGAAGAGAGGAGAGAGGGAGAGGGAGAGAAAGAAGGAGGAGAAGGAGAAAAAGAAGGAGAAATAGGAGGAGAAAGAGTGTTTGGCTTACACACCAGCTCATGGTTCAAGGACACCTAGTACAAGAAGAGGAGGAAGGAGGAGGGAGAAGAAAGAGAGGGAGAAGAGGAGGGGGGAAGAGGGAGAGGAGGAAAAGGAGGACTAGGAGGAGGAGGAAGAAGAAGAAGAATTATTATTACTTAAGGGATATATATGCTGAGCTTCATCCTTACAGCTATTTACAATCTGCAGTAAAAGCAATTTATTTACTCAGGCCATGTCCTTGACATTCTGAGAGAGCTTTTGAGTACTATTTTAGTTCCTAGAGAAAGAGAGAGAACAAGAAGAACCATAGTAGCCACGGAATAAGCCTGATACCGATAAGCCTTTGAACTTAACACTAAAACTTTTGCTCCTTGAGTTTCTCCTTGGCCACGATCTAACTATTTTTATTTAATCGGCCTGTCTATAAACGTGTTCTCTGGATGACTGGTGGCTTAATAGCTGAGGAACGCTTGTAATTCTTCAGAGATAAAATTACAGGTTGTGGTCTTAAAGAATTGTTCCATCTTTCACTTCTCTCCTCCGTATCTTAAAGGGGATAAAATATTCAGAATGAGATTATCACTTCCAAGTAAGCATATCAATGAAAATCTGAACAGATGTCCAGGCCCAGAATAGAGCAGCTAAATAGTTAAATGACTTGGAATATTGCATCCAGTTTTGGTTGTCATGATGTAAAAAAAAAGGTGTTGAGACTCTAGAAAGAGTGCAGAGAAGAGCAACAAAGATGATGAGGGGACTGGAGGCTAAAACATATGATGAACGGTTGCAGGAATTCTTCTTCTTCTTCTTCTTCTTCTTCTTCTTCTTCTTCTTCTTCTTCTTCTTCTTCTTCTTCTTCTTCTTCTTCTTCTTCTTCTTCTTCTTCTTCTTCTTCTCCTTCTCCTTCTCCTTCTTCCCCTTCTCCTTCTCCTTCTCCTTCTCCTTCTCCTTCTCCTTCTCCTTCTCCTTCTCCTCCTCCACATAGTTTAGCCTTTGCAGGTGGTAGAAGCTGTCTTCCAGACTAGAATGGGCTGGATTCCAGGATTAACTTCTGGAAAGCTGCATGGTCCTAAAATGTTCTGTTGGAGGGGAGAAGAAGAGAAGTGGGATTATTCTGAAGGAAAGAAGTTTTCTAGGAAGTAACCTATACTTGCGATACACACTTCTTCCCCCCACCCCGCAAATATTCATATTGGACATGGAATTGGAGTCTTGCAACCTCTTAACTAATGTTCTAAATAGAATATGCAGAACTCCAATCAAATATTTCTGGTCTTGCTTGCTGAAAACACATAGGATGCCTTTGTGTGGATTAGAATTGGGAATTGGGTGTGTCCAGTTTAATGAAAAGAAGGACTAGGGGTGATAGGATAGCGGTGTTCCAATATTTGAGGGGCTATCCCAAAGAAGAGGGAGTCAAGCTATTCTCCAAAGCACCAGAAGGCAGGACGAGAAATAATGGATAGAAACTAATCAAGGAGAGACACAGCCAGCAATTAAGGAGGAACTTTCTGACAGTGAGGACAATCAACCGGTGGAACAACTTGCCTTCTAGAAGTTGTGGGTGTTCCAACATTAGACATTTTTAAAGAAGAGATTGGACGGCCATTTGTCTGGAATGATATAGGTTCTCCTGCTTGAGCAGGTGGTTGGACTAGAAGACGTCCAAGGTCTCTTCCAATCCTGTTATTCTGTTAAATCAAGTGGATGGATAGACCTACGCCAAAGAATCTGAGGAACCGAAAATGGATCTTCTCATTGCTGAACACCTTTAGGGATTTAGGCAGTGATGTCTACCACATCAATACTAAGATGCCTTACTTCTCAAGGGCATCGCTCCTTTATTTGAGGACATGGAAAGACTGAGAAGAATCACCTTAGTTTTATGCACTCATGGAAATACTCTACCATTTGGAGCTAACTTATGTAGAACTTCTGTACCATTTCTTCTTACAAACAGGAAGAACGTCGCGTCATCTACGTTGGTAGACTTGGATCTGGTACTACTCGAACAGAACTGAGGGACCGGTTTGAAGTTTTCGGTGAAATTGAGGAGTGTACACTGAATCTACAAGATGATGGGTAAAATTACTCTTCCTTTCCCCTTTGACTCCCTTCACTCAGAAGAGGGGGAAAAAAATACACTAAACTCAGAGGTCTGTAGAGATTCTCAGTCCTCCAGGTCATGGTTGTCGCAAAGATGCCTTTTTTTTTCAGGAGGCAACTGGACTTTCTGGTTTCTTTTTTGAAGACATTTCGCTCAGTGGTGGGATTCAAATTGTTTTACCATCGGTTTGGTGGGTGTGGCTTGGTGGGCGTAGCTTAATGGGCATGCTTTGCCTAACACCGGCATGCAGCTTTTCCCACACCAGCTGAGACCTGCAGTGCCAATCAGCTGTGAGGATAAAGAAGAGAAAAGTACAGAGGTGGGTAAGAGGACTGATCCTGAGCTTTTCTCTTCGTTTTCCTCTCAGATGATTGTCGGAGGATTTTTTTTCCTCATCTCAGCTGATCATTGGCTTTTTTTTACAACCGGTTTGGGCGAACAGGTCCAAACTGGTAATACCATCATTGGTTTCGCTTCTCATCCAAGAAGCTACTTCAACTCTGACAGGATAATGGGGAACCCAGAGATTTGAAAAATGGCCATAAAAATGCAATAATGTTCAAACTATGGTTTTCTCTTCTCTTTCCTCTTCAACCCATGTTTATGAAGTTATCTATAGATGAGATGAGATGAAATGTTCCCTCAATAAATATGTCAGGGTTACTGTGAGGGTTTGAAATTTATTTATTATTTATTCGGTCAATGACCAGAAACATAAAGTAATAAAAAGAGAGATAAATGACAGTAATTACAATCAGGAAGTAAGTACAATTATATATTGGCAACTGTAAATTAAATCAAATATGGTATATTCTAAACCCCTCTATTACAATAATGCCATCTTCATTTATCTAACACTAACAAATCTGTTATTCCGTATTCGGTAAATCTGATATAATAAAACCATACATTAAAATATACTTGCAAGATACATCCCTCTAAGCTGCTGTGTGGATAAATATCCCACCAATTTTTCATTTCTGGCCCATGATCATTTTTAGAAATGTGTCAGTGAATCATTTTTGCAACCATGTCATGTCATGGGTTAGAGTCAGTTCATGTGATTTTCTTGTGTGAAATGGACAAGTGTATGGTCTACTTGTCTATGGAAAAGTTTCCATCATCCAGTACATGGTTGTCCCAAAAGTGGTTTTTCAAAATGGAACTGGGCTTTCTGAGAACTGAAGAAGCTTCTTGGATGAGAAGTGAAAGATATTCAAGAAAAGCAAACAAACAACAAAAGTCCAGTTCCCTTTTCAAAAAGCACCTTTGGGACTGTATGATCTATTGTTTCATTTTCCTCTTTGAAAAATCTGCACTTTGATGATTTTTCAATTCTGGCCGTGTTAATTTGAATAGCTTGCTCTTAAGCAGCCAAAATCAAGCCTTCAGTTTCTTTTTTTAAATGTTCTAGTTGTAAGGCATTGCCAGCTATTTATCTTTTATCCACTTTCCTCTCAATCTTGGATAAATGGTTACCACATAATGTTTTGCCTTGCCAGCATTCTGTTCGTGTTTTTATTACATTATTTTGATGTTCAGTTTTGTTCGACTTGAAGAAAACCTCTCCCTTTATTTCTGTGGGGGTGGTATACCCTTAATCAATATCTCTACAAGGTTGTAACGCATTAATGTTCTTATTCTTTTCAGAGATAGCTATGGATTCATCACTTACCGCTATACTTGTGATGCATTCGCTGCACTAGAAAATGGAAATACTCTACGCAGAGCCAATGAACCTGCCTTCCAGCTGTATTTTTGTGGACAGAGGCAATCCTGCAAGGCTAACTATGCAGATTTTGGTATGATGTTTACTATTAGCTGAATGTACTAAGACTTAGTTTCAGTCTGCCAGAGGGCATTCTGTGTCAGTATTCCAATGTTTGCCCTAATTAAATCATGAGCCTTGAGCCAAACTTCAAAAAACTTCAAAGAATTCATTAGGAGTGACATACTGGCATGACCTGTATGAAGCCGATTCTGGCGTATGTACTTATAGTCACCTGTGACCCTGCTTCCCCCCGGGTGTGCCATAAATCAGTTTCTCCAATTAAGCACGTACACTGGCTAGGTGTCATCCATCACATTCTCCAATTAAAGCTTTTTGCCGGCAAAAGCTTCAGTCGCTTAGCTACAATCTTTTTAAAGATAAAGTTGGAATGTGCTTCTAAGTTCATTTGCCGTATGCTTCTCCAGTTGACATTCTGGTTTTTGAGATTGCTCTGCTCCTAACCCCCTAAGATAACGTATTTTAAAAATACACATGGTTCAGGAATTATTAGCCTCTCTTAATGATTTAATCTGCTTCTGGAGAAATGGTCAAAATTAAGATCTTGGTCTGCAGAATGCCATACTTCTGTATGTTCTCTTCTGCCTGTTTTGCACGCTCCGGGCAGTGGTGGGATTCAGCCAGTTCGCACCGGTTTGGTGAACTGGTTGTTGAAAGAAATCATTAGGGCAGAGAGCCAGTTGTAAATTATTTGAATTCCACCACTGGCTCCGGGAGTGAATACACGAGTTTTCCCTAAGCCTCTGACATTTTCTCACAGTTGCAATGATAACAGCAATATGCATTTGTTTAAAGTGAATATGCGATCACTCACTGGCTAAAATAGATAGCTGTAAAGTTGCAGAAAGCAAGGAGATAGAAGCCGAGTGAAAATCTCAACATTAACAAATCATTTGCTGCAACGTTGCCTGATAAAAACCAGCAAAGACGGATTGAAGTCCTGACTTGATTTGACTTATCTTCTTCGTTGATGAAAGCAGGGGTGTTGCTAGTATCTCAAAACATCTAGGATATAAAATAAGTGGCCTGACAGCGGCTTGAGTATTATTCATTACCGAGAGTAGGCTCTTCTGAGCTCTCCAAGCCTCTTCACTGTGTTTTCTTCACTGTTATACTAGGAAAATGTCTACGGATGTCAGGGGAAATTGTCAGAATCCTGACTTTCAAGTGGTAGGGAATAAATACATTAAACAGGGAAGAGGAGGGAGGCCCAGCTTATGGAGAAAAAAGCATCAGGACCAGGGGTGGGGTTCTACAGGTTCGCACCTATTCGCTAGAACCGATTGTTAACATTCTAATCAGTTCGGATAACCGGTTGTTAGAAGAAATTACTGGCCTAATCCTGTAAGGAAGACAGGAAGGAAACATTCTGGTGTTGCTTACAGAAACTGCCTCTCCATTAACTCTTATTACATTCTTGGCAGGACTAGACTTCCTGTCTCAGGAACGTCTCTGGAGTTTTTTTTTCCTCATTTGCTGGAACTTTGCTTGTGTGGAGTGATCATTCAAAGTTACAATGGCACTGAAAAAAGTGACTTATGACCATTTTTCACACTTACGGCTTTTGCAGCATCCCCACAGTCATGAGAGGCCCAGGCGAGGAGATGCGTGCCTCGATGTGAGTGATATTGAGTTGGCCACGCCCAGCCAGTCACATGACCAACAAGCCACGCCTACCAACTAAGCCACGCCCACAGAACTGTTTGTTAAAAAATTTGAATCCCACCCCTGATCAGGACCTATTGTAGATCAAGGGCTCCCAAGCTCTCTTTTTGGCTGCGACGGCCTCCTGCAACCAGAGGTGGTATTCAGCTGGTTTGGAACGGTTCTGGCATACTGGTAGCGAAAATTTTGAGTAGTTTGGAGCACTGGCAAATACCACCTCTGGCTGGTCCCGCCCACCTGCCCCTGGCCTTACCGCTCCTATATTCCCTTGCTTTTTAGCTCAGCTGATTTTGCAGCAGAGCACATTGCCGCACCTCAGCTGAGCTAAAAAAAAGCTGAGCACCGCTCACCAGCATTGATACAGAAGGCAATCTCTGAGGCCTGTGCATGCATGCGCAAAGCACGCTCTCCCAACTGGTAGGAAACAATTTGGAAACCCATCCCATCTAAGCACCCAGCAATCCGGATCTGGCTCACAGGCCTTGAGTTTGACATGCCTGTTCTAGATCAACCCCAAATAGCTAATCACTAAAAGCAATGAACTTTGTGGACTAATTAAAGTATATTTTGTTCTGGATAACCTTTTTTAGAGAAACAATGTGGTTACTAGGACTGTCTGGGATGACATTAGAATGTTACCCTGCTCTGTTGGGAATTCATCAAAGAGCTTATATAAAAATATAACAACCCATAAGAATGACTGGCAAAAAGAGAATTTTTCAATACAATACAGAGTACAATACAATATAGCCGCAATAAGAGTATCAAAGAACTTTCAGAAGGATTGCTGCTAGTGAAACCTGTAAAATTCAAATTAGGGTCTACACTAATTTTGCCTAGTGATACAACAATGTCTTTCTACTATCATTCTCAATACATGTCATTCATGTGGATCATGTAACTATAGAGGTAGTCTTCGACTTACAACAGTCCATTTAGTGACTCTGTCAACTCATAAAATATTTTTATAGTCTTTTAGAGTTGTCAACAGAAAGGGGGGGAGCAGTGTGGCAGCTTGAAAACCAAAAGTGCATTCCATAAATGTTTTCAAAGATAGTAACTAGGTGACTGAAGTTTCTTCCATGAAAAATTCTAATTGGAGAGCATGACTGATGACTCTGGGCTATGGATGTGTCCCATTGGAGGATATGTATTACGATACACCTGAAGTGGGGAGAAACCAGGGTCAAGGGTGACAAGGAATGATGTGTCTCAGAGTCGGCTATACCCAGGCAGTGCTGGACATGTTAATTCCCAATAAATCCTTTGGAAGTTTTGGAAGTTTGGCTCGAGACTTATGATTTAAATGGGGTTAAGTGCTGGAATCCTGACAGACTCTTTGAATTTACAACGGCACTGAAAAAGGTGATTTGGGGTAATTTTTCACACAACCGTTGCAGCATCTCCATGGTCACGTGATCAAAATTCAAGCCCTGGGAAACTGACTCGTACTTATGATGGTTGCAATTTTATAACAATCTGTGAGAAAAAAAATGTACTGGAAACGCATTGTGTTATGCAGGGAGTCCTTGGCTTCTGACCACAATGTGCCCAAAATTTCCATTATGAAGTGAGACATTGGTTTTGCCCCATTTTACGACTTTTCTCGCCACCGTTGTGAAGTCAATCCCTGCAGTTGATAAATTAGTAACCTCGTTGATAAGTGAACCTGGTTTTCCCATCAGGTCAGTCGCAGAAGGGGATGATGTGACACACACACACACACAACCCAGAAACATTGCAATCGTCCTAAATATGAACCTGATGCCAAGCATCTGAATTTGGGTCATGTGACCATGGGGATATTGCAACAGTTGTAAGTGTGATAAATGGTCATAAGTCACTTTTTCCCCCAGTGCCATCGTAACTTTGAACGGTCCCCTAAATGAACTGTTGTACATCGAAGACTACCTGTATCAGCATTTTTCAAACTTGAAATTACCAGACTTTCAATTCCCAGAATTCCTTGACATGTTGTCTAGGGAATTCTGGTGTCAGCCTTGGAAGCCATATTTGACTTGGAAGCTTTCAGGCTGCCACATTTAGAGCTTGGGAATTTGGGAGAGAGGATTTCATTGAGAGGTGGAAGATTAGACCCAACAACATTCTTTCCCAGAGCGTCAAGGACATGTTGCCCAGCACCTGGAGGGGAGTGAATGGAGGGATGTCTCCAGTGTCAGGATTCTGGCAATTGCCCTAATTAATAAGCCTCAAGCCAAACTTCAAAAAACTTTGAAAGATTTATTAGGAGCAACATGCTGGCATGATCTGTATGAAGCTGACTTTGAGATACATAATCTACAATCATCTATGACCCTGTCTTCCCCCCACCCCCCTGTGTGTATCATAATTCAGCTTCTCCAACAAAACACGTTCATGGGCTGGGTGTCATCAATCACATTCTCCAATAAAGGGATGAAGATTTGATTGGGCCAAACTTCAAAAGGATTTATTGGGAGTTAACATGTCCGGCACTACCTGAGTGTAGCTGGCTCCAAGACACATAATTCCTTGTCACCCTTGACCCTGGTTTTCCCCCATCCCTCTGAGTGTATTGTAATTCATATTCTCCAATGGGACACATCCATAGCCAAGGGTCATCAATCGTGCTCTCCAGTTAGAATTTTGCACGGCAGAAATTTCAGTCGCCTAGTTACTATCTTTGAAAACATTTATGGAATGCACTTTTGGTTTGCAAGCTGCCACACTGCTCCCCGCTCCCTTTCTGTTGGAAGCTCTAAAAAGACCATGGAAATATTTTATGAGTTGACAATGGACTGATGGACGCAGGGGATGGATCTTTAATTTCTCTTTTGGGAAGGCAAAACCTGGAACTCTCAGGTTTGGGTTTTCCCAGATGTGCCAATAGGACAACTCTAATAAAATGGAACTTTGAGGAAATGTTTGTCTCGGAGTTTATTGCTTTTGGAGCTGGTTTGTTGGAACGCTGACACCTGGGAGTTGAAAGTCCACCTGTTTTGGAAAAAAAAAAAACCTGAGCTGGTAGGGTCAGGTTGTCAAGAAGAAGGCCCCTAAGCCTGCCTCAAAAATTTATTTTACTTCCAGATTCAGACGATTTTGATCCTGCTTCTACTAAGAGCAAGTACGACTCCATGGATTTCGATAGTTTACTCAAAGAGGTGCAACGGAGCTTCCGAAGGTAACATTGGCCGTGGCGAAGGAGAGCGGGAATTTGGCGGAATACCTCACCAAGCATCGTGCCGTTCGGTCATAGCCCGTAAAGAAGCCATCCTTCACCTGCATCTCCTCCCTCTGCATTTCTCCCTTACAAAAAACGTGGTTTGCGTGGACACAAGTCGAGGCAGACGAAGAGAAGGCAGCTGGGACTGATCGCGACACGAGTGTAATCTCTTTTTAAAGTTACGGTGCTGCTTTTCCAGGGTGAAGGAGGTGGTTGGGTTTTTGAGAAGGGGCAGCAGTTCCATAGAGATCGAGTCCAAACAAAACTTAGAAAATATGTACATAATGGCGCATTTGTTTCTTTGTTTTCCCTGAATGGAGCAATTAGAAAACTTTTAGCTGCTGGCATCTGAGATACACAACTGTGTTTGGGTGCTTTATTTTATTTCATTTCTTTCTTTTTTTTTAAATTCCCGTAAAGCAAGCTTCTCACATTGGGTTGTTTTAAGAGGATGACAATCTCAAAAGAGAACGGCGGATACTGCAGAACAACCCATGCTCTGTTCTTGGGTTGCTTGTCAGGGGAGAAAAACGAAACAGTGGAAGGTTGAAAAACGTCCTAGAGGGTTTTAAAAGTTTGCTGTTTTAATTGTGACTTCCTTTTTTAAAAATTTTATTTAGTGTGTGTGTGTGTGTGTGTCCAAAACAGAGTGATCTAACATAGGGAAACTTCAAGATCCTCCTTATTAAAACATCAGCATGTGGGATGGTTTCTTTTCTTTCTTCCTTGATGAACCCAGACAGCGTTACTCTACAGAACCATTGAGGGTAACCTTTACGGAGGAAAGGAGAAAAGAATGTACCTGACTACATTGAGAAATGGAGCATTTTTATTTCGTGTACATAGTGTATGAGAGAAAAAAAGGACGCTCTCTCTCTCTCTTTTTGTTAGAGCTATGCACTGTAAATGCAGCGTTCTTTTAAACAAACAAAAAACCAACTGATTTTTTTTCTTAATCGAGACTATTCAAATGTAATTAATTATACAAGGCGAAACAATATTGTACACTACCGTATTTAGAAAGCTGAACTTTAACGCTTATCTATATTTGATTGTTTTCAAAAAAGGAAAAAGTAAAGCGTGCAAATGAATGTGTGAGTGTGTGCACTGGATGGGAAAATGCTGATCCTTGACCATCTTCCTTTCTTTAATGATCAGAATTCAGCCAAAGTTAAGAATATTCAAAACCTCCCTCGTAACACAATTAGCAGAGGTGCCTCTTAATCTTTTTATCACTTTTGTCTCAGCCAGTGGTATCTCTTGCAATATGATTGCTATTTGTGCTGGTAGTGTTAAGGCAGGTTGAAAGGGATGTACCAGGTTATAGATATAGATTTGAGATTCACAAAGCCTTCCTTCCGCCCCCTCCTCCTCCTCCTCTTCCTCCTCCTCCTTCTTCTTCTCCACACAGTTTAGCCTTTGCAGGTGGTAGAAACTGTCTTCCAAACTAGAATGGGCTGGATTTCAGGATTAACTTCTAGAAAACTGCATGGTCCTAAAATGTTTGGTTGGAGGGGAGCAGAAGAGAAGTGGGATTATTCCGAAGGAAAGAAGTTTTCTAGAACTTCTGTGTCAGGAAGGAACCTATACTTGCTATACACACTTCTTCCCCCCACCCCCAAATATTCATATTGGACATGGAATTGGAGTCTTGTAACCTCTTAACTAATGTTCCTAAATAGAATGTGCAGAACTCCAAACAAATATTTCTGGTCTTGCTTGCTGAAAACACATAGGATGCCTTTGTGTGGATTAGAATTGGGAATTGGGTGTGTCCAGTCTAATGAAAAGAAGGACTAGGGGTGATAGGATAGCGGTGTTCCAATATTTGAGGGGCTATCCCAAAGAAGAGGGAGTCAAGCTATTTTCCAAAGCACCAGAAGGCAGGACGAGAAATAATGGATAGAAACTAATCAAGGAGAGAAGCAACCTGAAATTAAGGAGGAACTTTCTGACAGTGAGGACAATCAACCGGTGGAACAACTTGCCTTCTAGAAGTTGTGGGTGTTCCAACATTAGACATTTTTAAAGAAGAGATTGGACAGCCATTTGTCTGGAATGATATAGGTTCTCCTGCTTGAGCAGGTGGTTGGACTAGAAGACGTCCAAGGTCCCTTCCAACTGATATTCAGAATAAAAATGTGCTTTAAATTAAAAATACAGTCTGCTAAAAAAAGAAGAGAGCATTCTACAACTTCCCGGACTACAAATGTCCTGTCTTGAATTAGTGAAATTACTGGGTGTCAAAGCTCAAAGTGTTTCCTGAAGAAATGCTTCTAGTTATTTACAAATGTCATTAAGGTAGTTAGGAAAGTGATTAAAACTAACATGACTAGGGAATTTTCTAGAGATGACATCTATGCATTCAGAGACAAATGGCCAACCAATCTGGATATATTATCAAGGAACCTAACTTGATATACCCCAAGTTAGTAGTTTTGTTATCCACTATTAGCAAGAGGCTCTTGAGAACTAAGATAAGAACTAACAAGCAACAGAATGACTAGCAGAGTTGTCAGAGTAACTAACAAGGCAAGACAAGAAACAATGGATGGAAACTAATCAAGGAGAGAAGCAACCTGGAATTGAGGAGAAACTACTGAACAGTGAGAACAATTGATCAGTGGAAGGACTTGCCTTCAGAAGTTGTGAGTGTTTCATCACTGGAGGTTTTGAAGAAGAGACTAAATAGCCACTTGTCTCAAATGATACAGGGTCTCCTGCTTGAGCAGGGGGCTGGACTAGAAGACCTCCAAGGTCCCTTCCAGCTCTATTCTGATTGATTGAGAAGCTTTGTTGTGGTCGGTTTAACTTCTAGGCCTATTTGGTATTCAGCCCAATAGATATCAGTCAGATGGTTTAGCAGAGTTTGCAATCTAGCTTGGCTGAGCTTAACACTGCTGTCCTGTTTACATTCTCATTTAATGTGTTTTTTGGTGCAAATTTGTCTGGGGTTTGGATTTATCTTAACTTTGCCTGTATCCTGAATTTTTTAAAATCTTAACCACCTAGGTATAACTAATATCTCTATTTTTCCTTCCTTCCTTCGTTCCTTCCTTCGTTCCTTCCTTCCTTCCTCCCTCCCTCCCTTCCTTTTTTGCATATCTTTAGTGCTTTTATATACATAAAATTTATTAAAGTGTGTGGGGGGTTGGCAGATATTTCTCATTTTTTTTCTAGGAGATCTCATTATTTTATTTACTGCTTCTTAAAGTGTAATCAAGATAAGTTTTTATTTTATGTATCGATAGTTTCAAAACTAGAAGTCAGAAATCTTTATAAAAAAATTCTGCTTTCTTTTCACTGCTGTGACTTTAATTTGATAAAAAAACAAATTGTTGTGGTACAGAGCACAGTTCTGCTTTTAAAATAATTCTGTGTTTCTGAACACTCTTTCTTGAAGCCAGTAAGCTTTTCATTGGCAGTGTTCTATGACTTTAAATGTATACATCCTGTATAAACACTAACTTTCATTCCTTTGTTTACTGAAAAGAGGCATATTTATCAGTTGTGATTAACTATTTATTATAAATTATGAGGTGACTAAAATAATAAAAAAGGCCAGTGGAAATTTTATACCTAAGATGCACACCCTATTGTAAGGTTGTTAAATGTATATTAAGTTTTTTTTTTAATGTCCTTTTTCCCCCCTTACGAAACAGTGGCTCTTTCCTCCTTCTTTCCTATGATTTAGCTATGCACTGTTATGGCCTTAGGAGCCCCCATAAATCTGTGGGAGCTTTCAGAATTGTAGAGTCCATTTGTAAGTTTCTGGGCTGACCTAGTACAAGCTGCTAAAAAAAAAAGAACGAATTTGTGCATCATCTCATTTCACATCGTGTCTGTCCCAAGTCATCATTGTCCATCGCTTCCCTGGATTCCAACTCCACCTACACCATTACAAGAGGAGTCCATTCCTGTTACGTCTTCCCATTCATGGGGTTGAGACAGGTGGAGGCCACCTCTCCGAGGTAGGCAGAGCCAATGAGGGTTTGGGGAAGGAGTTTCAAAGGATGGAGGAAAGGGTGGTATATTCTACCAGTTTGGACCGGTTCAGATGAACTGGTAGTAAAAATCACTACCGGTTCAGCCAAACCAATTGCCCAAGATCCTCCCAAGCCAAAGAAATCCTACCTTTTGGCTCCACGTGTTAACTGCCAATGGAGATTCTCCATCACGCAGGTCAGGATTGTTCCAAAGGTGCTTTTTTCCCCCAAAAGGCAACTGGGCTTTGTTTTTTTCTTGAAGACGTTTCACTTCTCATCCAAGAAGCTTCTTCAGCTCTGACTGACACATAAATCTTTCCGTTCTCCATCAATTCAGCCAGAACTGGTGAAGCTTTTTGGATGAGAAGTGAAACATCTTCAAGGAAAAACAAAGAATGACCAGTTGCCTCTTGAAAAAAAAAAGCACCTCCATTATTGATGCCTCTTAAGAGATCACAAAATTGGTAAAATGTTCCCATTTTTCTTACAGCCCTAATTTTTAGGGCGTTCACTGCATTTCCAGAAAATGCCAGAGTTTCCTCTAAATGTGTCAGGCTCTAAGAAACCCATCCTAAGCTACCTAATGGCCCCCAGATACTTTAGACCAGGGGTCTCCAACCTTGGCAACTTTAAGACTTCAACTCTATCCCTCATGGTTGGTCAAAATAAAACAACAAATGTCTTTTATCGGCATTTCTCTACCTGCTTATGCAGCAGAATTAATTGTTCAAGTATAATTAAGCTTCTCTTCACATGCATGCTGAAAGAAGGGCTTGTTCAAACACAGCCCATAGATCTATGAACCAAGGTATTCATCCCCAGGTATACAAAAATTATACATTTTTACCTGGTGGCGCAGTGGTTAGACTGCAGCATTGCAGGCTAACTCTGCCTACTGTCCAGAGTTCGATCCTGACTGGCTCAAGGTTGACTTTGCCTTCCATCCTTCCAAAGTCAGTAAAAAGAGGACCCAGACTGTTGGAGACAATACTCTTAGAGAAGTCTATAAAGCACTGTGAAATGGTATATAAGCCCAAGTACTATTGCAATTGTTAATACATTTTTGTGAGCCGTGAAAGAGGGAATACTTTATGAGTTGTGTGATCAATATGGCATCTTTGCACACCCATATAACAGGAAGAGATATATTCCCTGTAGTGGAGGACAGAGGAGAATTGGATCACGTGAATAAAGTTTTCTGCTTAGGTCTCTCACGTTAAACTTTCTCATATCAGTAGAAGAAATCACACCATGATTTGTAGGGGTTCCAAAGTTAGGTGTTCAAGGAGATAGGACCCATGCTAAGCTACCTAATGGCCTCCAGATACTTTAGACCAGGGGTCTCCAACTTTGGCAACTTTAAGACTTGTGGACTCCCAGAGTTGAAGTCCACAAGTCCTAAAGTTGCCAAGATAAGAGACCCCTGCTTTAGACTATAACCCTCCACAGTTTCTTGCCACTCGTCATGTTGATTGGACCTGATAATCCTTGAAGGAGACCATCAAGATTTGGAGATCATGAAATGGCCCACGCTCCGTATACAAGCAGAGACTTTTCCTTCTTGAAGTCTAGGAAGATTTGCCATTCTCCAGGTTCATGGTTGTCCCAGAGGTTCTTTTTTAAGAGTCAACTGAGACTTTCTGGTTTTTCTTGGAAGACGTTTTACTTCTCAGCTTGGATTTTTCATCTTGAAGCTTCTCGGACTTTAGCTGTGAAGGTTGATGTAAAAGAAGGGACAATAATTCCAAAAAAAGAAGCCAAAAATTCCTTTACATGCACAGAGAGGAGAGAAAACGGATCTGGAAACCTTTCAGCGTTAGAAAAATTGAGTTCCTGTGCTTCTTGGATGAGAAGTGAAATGTCTTCAAAGGAAAAAACGAGAGTCCTGTTGCCTCTTAAAAAAGGCACTATGAGGACACAGATAAACCTCCAGGTGGCCTCAAGGACCCTCTAAAAATGATGCAAATGACCATCTGTCTGCAAGAAGTATAAATCCTTTTCCCCACCATTCAGTCAGAGCTGAAGAAGCTTCTTGGATGAGAAGTGAAACATCTTCAAAGGAAAAAAAAAGAGTGTCCAGTTGCCTCTTGAAAAAAAAAAAAGGCACAGTTGGGGTTTTTCTTCCTTGCTTGTTCCCATTGTTAGAGACAAGGCAAGCGTTTTTAAGGAAAGATCTTTCATATTTGATCTGTCCTGCTTAGTGTTTCTCTGGAGGAAGGCTTTAGAAGAACCTGAATCAAAATAAGTCCACTGCCATAGCTTTCGTGTCTAAGCCAGTTCTGCCTTTCACGAGAAAGGAAGAGAAGAAAAACCGTCTTGCTTTTGTGAAATCTAACCTGTTTCCCTGAAAATATGACCTACCCCAAAAGTAAGTCCTAGCTTGATTTTCACATGTGCACCCAATATAAACCCTACCCCCCAAAAAAAAATAAGCCCTAATTAAGATCCTGCCCACTCCAGAGTGCACGGGTAAAAATTAAGCAAGAGTGGGGATGGGGGAGTGGAGTTGCCCGACTACTTACCTTTGGACAGGTGTAGCCAGGCCTCGCACACCCCGACACCTGCCTTGCCGGCCCATTTCTTTTGCAGCCGGCAAGGCTGGCAAGGCTTCCCTGGAGGCCTCTGTAGCACATAAGATAGCTCTTGATCGATCCAGAGCTCTTCTATCAGCTGCAGAGGCCTTCAGGAAAGCCTTGCCAGCCACAGAAGAAGAAGTTCCTGAAGGCCTCTGACAGCGAAAAGGAGGCCAGGGAGTGATGCACGTAAGTGAGGTTAGTCAGTGGATGACGTCCCCTGAAAATAAGACCTGGTGCCTTTTTTGGTGGGAAAAAAATTATAAGGCAGGGTCTTATTTTGGGGGAAACACAGTATAATGTGGTCTCCTTTTCCCAAAGCAATCAACCTCTGAACACAAGCCATGTGATTTGGAGCAAAAAAAAAAAAAAAGTCTGAATGTGTTTTCCCTCCAGATGCTGTCAGTTAAGGGCACCGTCCTAGAAGGAAGCGGTGGTGCATTTGGCTCCCGGGGTGGGTGGGCTGAAATCACAGGAAATCCCATTTAATTTGTGGAGGATATAATGGGCACGGTTCCTTTGGTTTGTTTGTTTTTTCCTTCTGTCTTTTATTCAGAGAGACTCTACTGTGATCAGGTAGTATCCGGTAGAACCAAGCACCTTTGAAAGGGTGACAGCACAAGCATAAGATCTTACAGTTACAGATAGCCCTTGGATTTACAACAGTCTGTTTAGTGACCGTTTCAAAGTTGTGACAGCATTGAAAAATGCAGCTGTCTTTCACACCCCCATGGGCATGTGGTCGAAATTGGCAATTGACTTATATTTATGACGGTCGCAGTGTCATAGGGTCATGTGATCCCCCCTTTTGTGACCTTCTGACAAAGTCAAGAAGGGAAGCTCAATTCACTTAACAACCGGGTGGCTAATTTATCAATGGCCATGATTCTCTATACAGCTGCGGCAAGGAAGGTCGTTCAAACAGGACAAAAAAACTACCCTGACCAATGTCAGCCTTGACAATGGAAAATTTGGGCTCAGTTGTGGTCATAAGTCGAGGACCACCTCTAAAAGGGCATGGAAACCCAGAATTCAGAAGGTGTTTGCTAGCAGTGGAACACCGTTTCATTAAAAGGTATAAGTGCAAAGGTGGGATTCTACCGGTTCGGGCCCCAAGGATCAGCTGGGAGTGAACCATTCAGTTTGCTCCAATGATCAGCTGTTGGGTCCACTCACCCGACCAGGTTCTAGGCTGTGCTTTACATCCTGTTTTTCAAGCTCAGCGGATTCGTGCAGCACAGCGGATTGCCACGTATCAGCTGTGTAACACACAGGGATTGATGGAGATGGTCAGTAGCAAACACTCACCAAACCGGTTGTTACACCGGTTAAATCGCACCCCTGCATAAGTGGTGGTGAACTGCATCTCATTCCCTCTGACACATCGGCTGACGAAAGCTTGTGCCTTTTAATAAAATTAAACCCTGGTTGCTAGTCTTCCTTTGACTTTTTGTCACCCTTGTTCTCCTCCTACAAGTAATTTGAATGAGTAATTCATTTTAAGCAGGGCTGAACTGGAGTGCACTTAATTGCTGGTTGTTTGGCATTTATCACTTGGTCGCATCCTCACCTGTCTCAATTCTCCTCTTTCCTCTTTCTTTGAAGTATCAGAGAACCAATTTCTCCGGTGGCCCATGCAGGCAAGCCTAATAACTCCCTTCATTCTTCCATCACCAGCATTTTATGTTCTTGTAAACCCCACTGTGTCTTGTTCTGTGTCCTGTGCTTGCTCCCTCTGCCTCATTTTGTCTTTGTATTTCGAAGTAGGTAGATAGCAATAATAATAATAATATGAATAATAATAACAATAATAATAATAAATGAGAACTTTTTCACAAGTTCTGTTTGCATACTGTAGCACCTGTTCGATCTCTGCAGCTCTTGCCGTCAATTGCTTTGTAGGTTGAAGATACAGGTATTTTAACTTTTGATTGTGTGAATGCCAAACTAAACGTTTACAGCTTTCTTTCTTTCTTTCTTTCTTTCTTTCTTTCTTTCTTTCTTTCTTTCTTTCTTTCTTTCTTTCTTTCTTTCTTTCTTTCTTTCTTTCTTTCTTTCTTGATTTTGAGTGTCTTCTATTGTAATGGGGAGAAAAAAAAAGCAATAAATTATTTTTTAAGAAACGAATGCTGAGTGTTTCATGTGTTCAAGAACCAGTCTGCAATCAAAATATAGCCTTTTATAGATCATGATTTCTTTAAACCAGGCAACCCCAGAACAGAACCTCAGTAAAACAAGAATCGAGTTTACATGTAGCATTAATCATACTATATGCCACGCATGTGGGATATGGCTTGCTTAGTTTGCCATGTTGGGTAAATTCCACCACCATTACAATAATTTATTCAACTAATCATCATTAAAAAGCAGTTCAGTTCTAGCCATTTTCTACCTTTCCTGATTCCTTAGAGAAGAGTTTCCATCTAAAATCCCTGGAAATGCTTCTCAGTTAGAAATGGTGTTGTTTTAATTCTGAATATCAAAAAAAAAAAAAAAAAAACAATCTGCATTTTCTCACCAACCCAGGTAACTGATTTTACAGACTTCGCTGCTCATAAAATCAAGCAAAAGAAGTTTCAAACTGTCTCTTAAGTCTTGACTGGTTTTTATTATGTTTTGGTCCTAAAAAGTGATTAAAAATTATTGTTAAAGAAAAAGAAGAAGAACCAGATACGATGCTGCCATTTGCCTTTCAAAAAATAAATAAAATCAAGGGATTTTTTCTAGGATTGCAGGCATGAAAAACATAGGTATTTTTACTACGTCTTTCAGACATCCCTGGGTCAAAAGCCCTCCTTCTTCCCAAGCCTCCTTCAAGTTATCACACGTTGCATTTCACATTTCCAAATTGCAGGATGGTTCTCTGACTTTTAGGTAACAGCCTGGGAACTTTGTCGATACAAAGGGATGAGTATGGCATCTGCCAGGAGAATAGAATTAGAATTAGGAATAGAATAAGAATAAGAATAAGAATGGAATGGAATGGAATGGAATGGAATGGAATGGAATGGAATGGAATGGAATGGAATGGAATGGAACAGAATAGAGGAATGAATAAAGAATAGAATACAGTAGAATAGAATAGAATATAGAGAATAGAATAGGAATAGAATAGAATTAGAATAGAAAAATAGAAAAATTGGAATAGAATAGAACAGAACAGAATAAAGGAATGAATAAAGAATAGAATACAGTAGAATAGAATATATAGAATAGAATAGAATAGAATAGAATAGAATAGAATAGAATAGAATAGAATAGAATAGAATAGAATAGAATAGAATTCTTTATTGGCCAAGTGTGGTTGGACACACAAGGAATTTTTCTTTGGTGCAGAAGCTCTCAGTGTGCATAAAATACATTCATCAAGAATCATAAGATAAAACACTTAGTGATAGGATACTAAAGAAGCAGTCAAAATCATACTAGGAAACTAAATAAAACAATACAGATCATAAAGATACAAGCAACAAGGTTACAGTCATGAGTAGAAGGAGACAAGTAATAGGAAGGATGAGAAGAAGAATAGTAATACAGTCTTAATAAATAGTTGGACAGTTTTGTGGGAATTAGTTGTTTAGCAGAGTGATGGCATTCAGGAGAAAACTGTCCTTGTGTTCTGGTGCAATGTCATTTTGAGGATAGTTTATTTTATGGTCATTGCACCTCGTACAACGAAATTAAATACCGTCTTCAATGTCCATTATGACTATGAAAATAAACACAAACATGCATCCTTCACATTCTGTACAATTGAATTGAAACCCCCTGATAATGCATGAATAGAAGTTGAAACAATTCATGTCCAGGATGTGCGGCATTAACAAACCATCAGCACCATAACCAAACCATTCCTTTCTAATGCCCAAAAGACCAGTAACTAAGGAAAGGGCCACCTCCAAATTGAGGATAAAAATTATAGCAATTGGTCCCAAATATCTACTGTATAACCCACTACAAGCTTGCGAGCAGAGATTGTAAGGCAGGGAAGAGTCATTTCTCCTGTTAGCAATCCAGTAATTTGGGACAGTTTGGGGGAAGGGAAGAAAAATAAAATGAAACCCTAATATCCCTTTAGAGATGAGCTTCCAATAGTCCATGATTATCTCTCTCCTTTTGGGGATAGCGGTAATGAGTTACTGTAGTAGAAATCCGATCTATAAATGACCTAGAATAACTGTGTAATATGATGACTCTAAATTTGCCTCAATGTGACCAGCATTTTCAATAATGTGAAACCACTGATTTCCTGCAACTGCTGGGAAATAATCTACAGGGAGAAAGAAATGCTGCTACAGGAAGGATAAAGCTCCTCGGGCAGACAGATTCCTGGGTATTCCTGCCATCTTTGTCCTCCACACCGTTACGAGATTTTCTTCTTCAAGGCTCATCGTAGGACAACAACCTGTGATTTTCCCCCTTCTTCTTTTTTTAAGTGCAACATTCATCAGGCTTGCAAGACAAAATAAAGGGATAAAGAAACGTTTCCATCTATCTTCTTCTTCAACGTAGAACTAAGGAGACATTTCCTGACAATTACAACAATTACATCAGTGGAACAACTTGCCTCCAGAAGTTGTAAATGCTTCAACACGGGAAGGTTTTAAGAAGAGATTGGACAACCATTTATCTGCAGTGGTGTAGGGTTTCCTGCCCAAGCAGGGGGTTGGACTAGAAGACCTCCAAGGTCCCTCCCAACTCTGTTATTCAAAATGTAGAATCTGTACTCTAAAACTTTGGGGGATTTTGTGCAAGTGTAAAAAAACATCAATGGAGATTCTCAATCATCCAGATCATGGTTGTCCTAAAGGTGGTTCCCACTGCCTCCAAAAGGCACCTAGACAATCTTGTTTTTTGTTTTTCTTTGAAAATGGTTTGCTTCTCATACCAGAAGCTTCTTGGACTGAAGAAGCTTGGATGAGAAGTGAAACAGTTACAAGGAGGAGAAAAAAAAAAAACAAGAATAGCTGCCATTTGAGTGGGGAACACCTTTGGCACAAATACAGAAAAAATGGGGGAGGTGTCAACTCGTAAAACATTCCTATGCCTGTTTTCAAGTTGCCATAAACAAAGTGGGTGGATCTAAAGGAGCAGTACAGCAGTAAAACCAGAAGTACATTCCACCATTATCTTTAAAAAGATTGTAGCTAGGATCTTCTGGCTGGGAAAACCCTTCATTGGAGAATGTGATTGATGACACCCAGCCCGTGAACAGTGTTTTGTTGGAGAATCTGACTTATGACACACCCAGGAGGGAGGAGGGGAAACAAGGTCACAGGTGACTGTAAATTACGTATGCCAGAGTTGGCTTCATTTAGGTTAATGCCAGCATGTTGCTCCTAATAAATCTTTTGAGTTTTTTTGAAGCTTGGCTCAGGGCTACCTTATGATTCTTGATGAATGTATCTTTTCTTTTATGTACACTGAGAGCATTTGCACCAAGACAAATTCCTTGTGTGTCCAATCACACTTGGCCAATAAAAGAATTCTAATTCTAATTCTAAATAGAGGGAAGCTAAGTACAATATTAGGGACGCAGTGGCTCAGGGGCTAAGACGCTGAGCTTGTTGATCAGAAAGGTCGGCAGTTCAGTGGTTCGAATGCCCAGCACTGTGTAATGGAGTGACCTCCCATTCCTTGTCCCAGCTTCTGCCAACCTAGCAGTTTGAAAGCACGTAAAAAAATGCAAGTAAAAAAATAGGACCGCTTTGGTGGGAAGAAGGTCACAGTGTTTCGTGCACCTTTTAAGGGGTTTAGTCATGTCAGCCACATGACCACAGAGATGTCTTCGGACAGTGCTGGCTCTTTGGCTTTGCAACGGAGATGAGCACCTCCCCCCTAGAGCCGGAAATGACTAGCACGGATGTGCGAGGGGAACCTTTTACCTTTACCTAAGTACAAGATGGGATAGGGAGAAACCTGGGCAGGATTTCAAGATTCGGTTATGCTACCTTACTATGGGATATGGCATTTCTGGAATGGCAGCTGTGCCTGATCCTTCACCTGGATTAATATGAAGAGGTAAAATGGACACCATTGTCCTTGCAATGCAGAAAGCAGGGAAGGAAGCAATCCAGAATTTGCGGCTGTCTTATCTTCCCTCCCACCTCCACTCTCATTATACCTTATTTTCATCATGATCAATTTTTCTGGCATTGGCAGCGGCACAAGGATGTAGGAATAACCTTGACACAAAGCATGGAAGTGGGGAAATAAGCACCAGGTCTTATTTTCAGGGGATGTCATCCACTGACTAACCTCGCTTGTGTGTGTCACCCCTGGCCTCCTTTTCGCTTCGTGGCGTCAGGAATGGAAGGCAGCAAGACACGGATGAAGCTTTGTTATGTGAGAGGCCAGCTTGCCAGCAACTGTCCAAAGGTAAGTAGTAGGGCAGCTCCACCCCTGCCATCTCCATCCCAGTTTAATTTTTACTCATGCACTCTGGAGTGGGCAGAGTCTTAATTAGGGTTTATTTTGGGGGATAGGGCTTATATTGGGTTCACATTTAAAAATCAAGCTAGGACTTACTTTTAGGGTAGGTCGTATTTCCGGGGAAAGAGGGTACTTTGTTGAAACCATAGTCCAGGGATCTCCAAACTTGGCAACCTTAAGGCATGTGGACTTCCACTTCCAAAATTACCCAGCCAGCATGGCTGGCAAAGATATTCTGGGAGTTATAAGTCCCACAAGTCTTAAAATTGCTAAGTTTGGTGACCTCTGCCTTAGTCCATTGTACTTACAAAGGCATTTGAGTAGAAAAACCTGTTTTAGCACAAACAAACTCATAAAAGCCACTGGGTTTTAGGTTTAACATGAAGGCAACGTGTGTGGTTCTGATTGCGTTCAGTGCTCATTAATCTTTCCACGGAGCACTCTTATGACACAAGCAGGTTGTGTCAACTTGGCCTCAACATTGATATTCTTGGTTCACAGGCCCCTGACTCTGCTGTGCCACAAATCAATTTTCTCTACTTTATCCAATAGCAGAAAGTAATAGAGAAGTTCACCAACTGTACACCAGTTCCTTGGAGGTTTGTAACTTCATGATTTAATTTAAACCTCCCCAGATTGAATCAAAGGTGGAATTAATCCCTTAGGGAAGCAATTCTATACAGATTCTATCACTAGACACCAAAAAGCTCATCATGACGGGCAGGAATGTGGTTAAGACATGAAGCCAAGGTCCCTTAGAGGGGGAGCTTCCTGATGCACCCCCAGCAGAGCAGTTTCACTTGGTTTAACTCCTGTCTCATGGGGAAAATACTGTATCCGCAGTGGTATCAGTTTTGGGGTTTGTGATCATGTAAACTTGTGTAGAGGTTGGGAACAGTTTGAAACTGTTTGCCAGACAGGACAGGAATTTGCTGAATGTTTCTTTCAGAAACTGCAAAATCTGTAGTTTCATCATCATCATCATCATCATCTCTCTTTCTCTCTCTCTCTCTGACATACTTATACACACCCTCCCCTTCTCCTCCTCCTCTTCTTCTTTTTCTCCTTCTCCTCCTCTTCTCCTTCTCCTCCTCCTCTCCTTCTCCTCCTCTCCTCCTCCTCCTCCTCCTCCTCCTCCTCCTCCTCCTCCTCCTCCTCTTCCTCTCTTCTTCTTCTTCTTCTTCTTCTTCTTCTTCTTCTTCTTCTTCTTCTTCTTCTTCTTCTTCTTCTTCTTCTTCTTCTTCTTCTTCTTCTTCTTCTTCTTCTCCTTCTCCTCCTCCCTCCTCCTCCTCCTCCTCCTCCTCCTCCTCCTCCTCCTCCTCCTCCTCCTTCCTTCTTCTTCTTCTTCTTCTTCTTCTTCTTCTTCTTCTTCTTCTTCTTCTTCTTCTTCTTCTTCTCCTCTCCTTCTCCTCCTCCTCCTCCTCCTCCTCCTCCTCCTCCTCCTCCTCCTCCTTCTTCTTCTCTTCTCCTCCTTCTCCTTCTCCTTCTTCCACCCTTTCTTGATCAGAGAAAAAATAAATAATTTGACATCCTTTGCATCTATTTTGTTCCATCATCTTTGAGAAGGCAATGCTGTATGGTCCCAAAGATATTCAAAAGAGATATCAATATTTCATGTTCAGGATTTTTAGGATCTTTTATTTTAGGATTTTGACTTTTCTCTTAAAAAAAAAACATTTCCAAAACCAAGCATCTATTTGTCTGAAGTGGCACAATTAACCAGTGGAACAGCTTGCCTTTGGATGTTGTGAGTGCTTGCTTCATCGCTGGAGGTTTTTAAGAAGAGAGTAGATTGTCTGAAATGGCATAAGATCTCCTGCTTGAGCAAGGGGGCTGGACTAGAAGACCTCCAAGGTCCTTTCCAGCTCTATTCCAATTGACAGTCAAAATGGAGACACTCAACAATCAGCCCGTGTTTATGAACGTTGCATGTGATCACTGCTTGCAACCTTTGACAAGCAAAGTCAATGAGGAAAGACAGGTAATGACCTTATGATTCAGTTAACAATTGTGAGGATTTTCTGAACAACCATGGCAAAATATTTCATAAAAATTGGGTGCCAGTCACTTAACAACTACTTTGCTTAACAATGGAAACCCTGGTCCCCGTTGTGTTAAGTCAAGGAGTGCCTGTATGGCTTGGTGGCTAAGACGCTGAGCTTGTCGATCAGAAAGGTTGGCAGTTCAGCGGTTTGAATCCCTAGCGCCGCATCACGGAGTGAGCTCCCGTTACTTGTCCCACCTTTTGCCAACCTAGCAGTTCAAAAGCATGTTTAAAAAATGCAAGTAGAAAAAATAGGGGCCCCTTTGGTGGGAAGGTAACGGTGTTCCGGGCGCCTTCAAAGGTGTTTAGTCATGCCGGCTACATGACCACGGAGACGTCTTCGGACAGCACTGAATCTTCTTCGGCTTTGTAATGGAGATGAGCACCATCCCCTAGAGCCGGAAATGACGAGCACATATGTGCAAGGAGGGGAACCTTTACCTTTACCTGTATCACTGTGACCTCCTGAATCTGTCTCTCTCTTGTGTCTTCTTGTCTTGCCAGCTCGGTTTCCAAGTTTTGCCTAGAAGCAAGAAAAAAAATGCCATCTACTCTCTTGAAAACTGTTTTTTCCCCTTACCCTTCCAGTAGTCCATGCCATTTTAATTTGAACTTTCTGTAGCATGAATAATGTGATATATTAGTTAGACATAGTCTTGGTTGGGCACTCCAGCTAGTGAGTTCTGGAGGGTAGAAGCTATCACTGAATAATGATTAATTATGCTCCCTCCTGGCCATACTTACTTTAGTAAACTGGTCGTATAGCATGTTACATGGGCTGTGTCAGCTCCATATGAGATTGTTCCCTCAGCGACACACATCACAAGTGTTGTTGGCTTCCTATTTTGCTGAATGAGAGTTTTGATGGTAATTCATTTATCTCTTTACCGGAGCTGCCAGTTGGGATTCAAGGGTGCCAACTTGAAGCCTAGAACAGAAGTGTTACAGAACAGGCTCTTCCCAAGATGCCCTTCGTTAACATGAATGGGGGAACTGAATTGTTCCTCTTCCTTTCTCAGAAAACAAAGTCAATGAAAAAGACAAGAAAATAAGAGTTAAGAGCATCTGGGTTAAAATAAGTGGTAGATGCACATGGATCAGTGTTGTTGATCCATGTGCAGTCAAGTTGGATATCTTCAGAGGTCTTCCAAAAATAAACTGTAGATATGTCAGATATGCTGTCAACTCATAAAATATTTCTATGGTCTTTTTAGAGTTCCCAACAGAAAGGGAGGGGAGAGCAGTGCAGCAGCTTGGAAACCAAAACTGCATTCCATAAATGTTTTCAAAGATAGTAACTAGGTGGCTGAAGTTTCTGCCGTGCAAAATTCTAACTGGAGAGCCTGATTGATGATTCTGGGCTATGGACGTGTCTCATTGGAGAATATGATTTATGATACGCCCAGAGGGTGGGGGGAAACCAGGGTCAAGGGTGACAAGGAATGTGTGTCTCAGAGTTGGCTACAGTGCTGGACCTTTTAACTCCCAATAAATCCTTTTGAAGTTTTGGAAGTTTGGCTCGAGACTCAGGATTTAAATGTCAGATACGCATGAGGTCATAGGGATGGGAAAATCTAACTTACACATAAAGTACACATATAGACTGGATGAAACCTGGCTCAATAGCAGTAACTGTCAGAGGGATCTTGGAGTCTTAGTGGACAACCAGCTAAATATGAGCCAGCAGTGTGCAGCAGCAGCTAAAAAAACTAATGCAATCCTAAATTGTATTAACAGAGGGATACAATCAAGATCAAGGGAGGTACTAATACCACTCTATAAAGCCTTAGTAAGACCACACCTAGAGTACTGCATCCAGTTCTGTTCACCACATTACAAAAAAGATGTTGAGACTCTAGAAAAAGTACAGAGAAGAGCAACCAGGATGATTAGGGGACTGGAGACTAAAACATATGAAGAACCGTTACAGGAACAAGGCATGGTTAGTCTAGCGAAGAGAAGGACCAGGGGAGATATGATAGCAGTCTTTCAATATTTGAGGGGCTGCCACAGGGAGGAAGGGGTCAAGCTATTTTCTAAAGTGCCTGTAGGCCACACAAGGAATAATGGATGGAAACTGAACAAGGAGAGATTTAACCTGGAAACAAGGAGAAACTTTCTGACAGTGAGAACAATCAACCCATGGAACAGAAGTTGCCCTCAGAAGTTGTGGGAGCGCCATCACTTGAGACTTTCAAGAAGAGATTGGACTGCCATCTGTCAGAAATGGTGTAGGGTCTCCCACTTGGGTGGGGCGGTTGGACTAGATGACCTAAAAGGTCCCTTCCAACTCCGATTATCTGTTATCTGTTAACTTTCCTAACATCTGTCAAGCATGGTCCTTCCAGAAGATTCCTTGGTGTTGCTGAGAACTTTTGTCTTTCAGAAGATGGAAGAACATGCAGGAGAATTGGTTGTCTTTAACTAGAGAGACATCAAGAGGAAGATCAATCAATGACATGCAAATTAGATGAACATGGGGAGAAATTCCTGATGTAATCCTGGAGTTCTTGATCTTCAGGAAAAGTGAAATTGATTAACCTGACTTCAAAAAAGCCAATTTTAATAGAACAGTGACAACTGGGCCTCCATAGCAGAAGAAACTAATGTGAAGGGAAAGCTATGACAGCTAAGAAATTCTTAAAAAGGAGATATTAGAAGCACAATAGTAAACAATTTCAACAAGTACAAAAATATGTCTTTTTCTATTTTCAGGCAGTTTATTATTTCTTTGGCAGTGTTGTTTATTCTTGGCATAAGCTATAATCACTGTTTATAGAACTCATTGGAAATAATCTGTTGGAGGAAGGATAGAACTGATTTTCAAAATGCTAGTTAATGCAGGAAAGCCCAATTAATACTGAATGATTTTAGCAAAATAGCAAATTTTAGCTATTTGCTCTGAAGGATTACCTGAGAAGAGAGCTGTTGCATATCTTATGTGAGATGATTTCTCATTCACAAAGGCCACAAACAAATGCAAATCAAGACTTCCCAATCAACCCCAATAGCAACAAATATTGTTCTTGAACTATAATAATAATCAGGTTCTTTCATATGTATGAACAGGAAAGCAAATTGGGGTTTTTTCTGGATAACTCATCTGCTTGTGGCTCACCGGAGAGAACGTAATGGGCAAAAATTTCAAAGAACACAAGAAACTTGATAGGGAATTCTGGTTTTTGCTTAAATAGCTAATTTCTATCTTCTGACCGATTCCTTTTCTGTTCGTTTTACATGGATAATATTTCTATCCATTTTTAGCCATGGGCTGAATTGGAAAATTATGAAATAACATAAACAGAAGAAAGAAGGAAAGAAAGAATACAAGGGACATATTCTGAGATGGTCACAGATCCAAATGCATCTTGAAACCCTGAAGACGTTTCGCTTCTCATCCGAGAAGCTTCCTCAGCTCTGACTAGATGGTGGGAAATGGAAAGATGTATACTCCTTGCAGACAGCTGGTCATTTGCATCTTTTCAGAGAGTGGTTGAGGCCACTTGCTGGTCTGTCTATGTTCTCAGACTCACTTGAGTGGTGCAAATGGGTCTCCTTTCAACAGTTCCAAGAAGACTCTACACCCATTTGCACTACTCAGGTGCTCTTGATGATGCTATCAGGGCAGTGATTTAAGAACTGACCAGCTGATGCAATGATGTAATGATGGGAATGAGTCAGCAAGGTTTTTGGCTGTTATCCCTTTAACAGCCTATATAATAATAAGAGGCCCTGTTAGGGCATCTCTTTCTCTCACTGTGTGCTCTTCCCTACTGTAATTTGCAGCTTGTTTGACCTCTGTCTGTAGTACATGTATGTACAGAATATATTCTTTTGCAGATAAAACTACTATTTATTACAAACCTCTGTTTACTGTTATTGTTCCTACGTAGTAAAGCTGTATGCACTCTGATAGACACAGACAAACCAGCTAAATATGAGCCAGCAGTGTGCAGCAGCAGCCAAAAAAACTAATGCAATCCTAAGTGGCCTCAATGACTCTCTAAAAAGAATGCAAATGACCAGCTGTCTGCAAGAGATATAAATCCTTCCATCCCCACCATCCTGTCAAATCTGAAGAAGCTTCCCAGGATGAGAAGCGAAACGTCTTCTAAGAAAAACAAGAAAGTCCAGTTGACTCTTTAAAAAAAAAAAAAGCACCTTTGGGACATATGCCAGCTCCTTGTTCTCCCTCAATCATTGGTTCTGTTTCCAACAGTCGTCTTCAGTCCGCCATGCCTTTCCTGGAAGGGATCTTATTTCCCCCTTCCCTGGTTATTAACATTTTAACTCAGAACTTTGGCGATCAATCAGATTAGAGATCTAATTAGCAATAACAGCAATAGCAGCAATAAAAGCAACAGCTAAATCTAAAATATCTCTTAGACAACGTGTAACCAGTAGCAAGGGATTAGATTTATTGGTGGGATGGAAAGCTTGGACAAAAATAAACAGGACAATTTCCCCAACCCATCTTTTTTTCTTTTTTTTTCTTTTTTCTTTTTTTGCAAGGATAGTCCAATGAAAGCTTGCCTTTGGCTCCAGTCCTGCAGATGTCATTTTCAATCTCCCATCATAAAACAGACATCTTGGCTATTTCTGTTCATTTCCTTCACTCTGTTGACAGGCCAAAGATTTATTCCAGCTCATCGATGGATTTATTTATCTAGGACATTTCTCTTCGCTCATCATTAAGCCCAGGCATATGTACCTTAAATGGTAAGCAAAACGTGTAACTAGCAAAGGATAAAGGTCACCTGGCCCCCATTAGGAGAAGGAAAAACTCTGTCCATTGGCTAGATAAATGATGCAGAAAGACTCCAAATGCAACTTTTTTTTTTTTTAAAGTGTCTTGAATGCTGTTTATTGTCCTGTCACATTCCATAATTTTCTGTAACTTTTGCTAATGAAGGTAGACAGTTTTGATCATGAAGGCAGTTCGCTTTGAGAATAGGGATGGGTGACAAAATGGAGGTGGTGTTGGTTTTTTGGTGTGTGTGTGTGTGTTTGCATAAACTCATGACTTAGGGAGGGCTCTGCAATTTGATCAGTCTTGTGTGGAGTCAGACTCAGTTAGAAACTAAACCAGGATCGATCCTGCTTAGTAAATAGAAGACCGTTGGGTGTAGCTGAATCATGGGATAGAATGGAGGTTCAAAATATTGAAAGAAGCCAATGGCAGACAATTTCCAATTTTTTTTTTACGACCAAGAAGACTATGAATGGGAATCAAATTCAACTTGAGAAAGAATAACAGCAGAATAACAGAGTTGGAAGGGATTTTGAAGATCTTCTAGTCTACCCATTGCTTCAGCAGGAGAACCTATATCATTCTGGACAAATGATTGCCCAATCTCTTCTTAAAAACCTCCAGTGATGGAGCACCTACAACTTCTAGAAGCAACTTATTCCACCAATTGATTGTTCTCACTGATGGGAAATTTCTCCTTAGTTCTAGGTTGGTTCTTCTCCTTCATAAGTTATTTCTTGTCCTGCCTCTGGATACCTTGGCAAATAGGGTGAAACCCCCCTTCTCTATGAAGCTTTCAAATATTGGGACTACTATCATATCACCCCCTAGTCCTTCTCTTCATTAGACTAGACATATCCAGTTACTGCAACCATTCATCATATGTTTTAGCCTCCAGTCTCCTAATCATCTTTGTTGCTTTTCTCTGCATCCTTTCTGGAGTCTCAAGATCTTTTTTGAATCATGGTGACCAAAACTGGATGCAGTATTCCAAGTGTGGCCTTACCAAGGCATCGTAAAGCAGTACTAATGCTTCATGTGATCTTGATTCTATCCCTCTGTTGATGCAGCCTAGGACTGCATTGGCTTTTTTGGGGGAGGGGTGTAACTGCAGCACATGGCTGGCTCACATTTAAGTGATTGTCCTCTGGGACTCCAAGATATCTCCCACAGTTACTGCTGTTATTTTAACTTTGTGCACGAGAAAGTCATGAGATACTACCAGCGGGGGCAAAATATTTCCATGGTCCTTCCAAATCCTTCAATGGAACCTGTTCTCATCATTGCCTCTATTTTCTCCACAAAGGAGATGACAACACAAAGAGAATTTGGTTGACCACAGAATGATCCTTCCTTGTACTGAAATGCTAGGTCATTCCATTAACTCTAAAAAGTTTAGAAAAGTTCAGCCCCACTCATATTGTTAGGCCTACAATGTATAATTTGTGTATACACTGTTATTGTATGCTGGCCCCATTTAGTGGTCAGAATCAAACAACAATCTGTATGGTTTGGAAGCTAAGTTGGTCCTTTAAGGGTTATCTACCCATCAACCCTCACTCCAAAAACAAACACATTCTAGGAAGCCAGACTTCATTTCCTTTAGCATTTGGAAGGAAAGAGAAGTACCAGGAAGAATCCAGCCTAAGCCATGTTCACTTGAGGACAAAAACCCACATCCCATACACACAGCATTGCTGGTGAGATTCATATGTATCTGTATTTATTGATTGTTATGTTCACCAGCAACTCAACCCTGCTTATTCTGTAGTTGGGTTCTTACTGTATGTATTTCTATTTGCTCACCATGATGTAAAAAAGATGTTGAGACTTTGGAAAGAGTGCAAAGAAGAGCAACAAAGTTGATTAGGGGACTGGAGGCTAAAACATATGAAGAACAGTTGCGGGAACTGGGTATGTCTAGTCTAATGAAAAGAAGGACTAGGGGTGATCTGATAGCAGTCTTCCACTATCTCAGGGGCTGCCCCAAAGAAGAGGGAGTCAAGCTATTCTCCGAAGCCCCTGAGGGCAGGACAAGAAGCAATGGGTGGAAACTAATCAAGGAGAGAAGCAACTTAGAACTAAGGAGGAATTTCCTGACAGTGTGAACAATTGATCAGTGGAATGGCTTTGCCTTCAGAAGTTGTGAATGCTCCAACACTGGGGGTTTTTAGGAAGAGATTGGATAACCATTTGTCTGAAGTGGTGTAGGGTTTCCTGCCTAGGCAGGGGGTTGGATCAGAGGACCTCCAAGGTCCCTTCCAACTCTGTTATTCTATTCTATTCTATTCTATTCTATTCTATTCTATTCTGTTCTGTTCTGTTCTGTTCTGTTCTGTTCTATTCTATTCTATTCTATTCTATTCTATTCTATTCTATTCTATTCTATTCTATTCTATTCCTCAAAGCCAACAGTTTGCCTTTAGGGGCAGCTGCAAAGAAATTGGGTACAGAGAGACTGTTTTATGTCCTGGATGTGGAAGGGTATACTTGGGTATGTCTAGTCTAATGAAAAGAAGGACCTGGGGTGATATGATAGCAGTCTTCCAGTATTTGAGAGGCTGCCACAAAGAAGAGGGGTCAATTTATTTTCCAAAGCATCAAAAAGCAAGATGAGAAGCAAGAAATGGAAACTCACCAAGGAGAGAAGCAACCTGGAATTAAGGAGAAACTTCCCAACAGGGAGGACAATTAACCAATTGAACAGAAGTTGCCTTCAGAAGTTGTGGGTGCTTCATCTCTGGAGGCTTTTAAGAAGAGACTGGACAACCATTTGTTCAAATGGTGTAGCATTTCCTGCCTGGGCAAAGGGTTAGACTAGATGACCTCCAAGATCCCTTCCATCTCTGTTATTGTTACTGCTCTTTACACATTTGTGAATGCAAAGGCACCCTGAAATGAGCCTACAATATTTGCTTAGTACCTATCTTTGTAAGGGTAACGGATTAAGCAGGTTCCTATGAAAGAAGCATGGTTTCAGCACTTAAGTTAATTGAAGTGTTACAAACCATGAGTTTGTAATTGCTTCAGTATTCCAAATCACCACATGCATGCAGATTTATTTTTTTTATTTTTTTGGTTTTTAAGAAAGGTAGGCCAAGTGGTGCTGGAAATGGAGCTATCACTCATGCAAAAGTGACATTTACATCTGGAACTTGATTGCTTTTGTGGGAGGTGAAAAAAAAAGGCCTTTAAAAAAACGATTGTGCTGGAACCTTTGGACTATATAAATTAGTAGGTATTTATGGTAAGGGGGTCAAGCTACCTTTAAAGAATAAAATGCTTTGTCTCAAAATCTTAGTGTAGAAAATAGTCTTTCCTGGGTTGCTTCGGATGGAATTTAAGAAGATTGTTTTTGGAAAGAAGAAGTCTCTCTGAGGTTTGCTCTTTGGGATTTTAGATGAATTGGGAATTTAGATTACATTGGCCAAGTCTAACTAAATCTAACTAAACTGAACAGAGAAGAGCCGAGGTTTCTACCGTGTTTCTCATATAATAAGGCCGGGTCTTCTTTTTTTTTTAGCCCTGAAAAAATGGCTAGGCCGGCTTTTCGGGGGTGACTTAATTCCCCACCCTTGCATCTTTGGGCGAGCGGGCAGCGACAGCTTGGATGTTGATCTCGGTGTTGGTGGGGCACTTCGTATCGGGGTCAACGCAGGCAGCACCATATCCGGGTGTGCAACAAAAGTACTTCCTAACGGCAAGCCCCCGCACCATTCCCCCCCATTTCGCATGTTTTAATATAGGCCTTAATTTGCGGGGAGGGGCTTAATTTCATTTCATGCCTATAAAACATGCTGGGACTTCCTACTGGGGGAGGCCGTATTGTTGGAGAAACAGGGTATGACCAGGGGGCAAATAATAAACTTTATTTTCAATGTTCCTTTGTTGTTGTTAGTTGTAAAGTCATGTCCAACTCATCATGATCCCATGGACAATGTCCCTTCAGGCCTTCTTGTCCTCTACCATCCCCCGGAGTGCATTTAAGCTCACACCAACTGCTTCAGGGACTCCATCCAGCCACCTCCTTCTCTTCCGTCTTCTTCTTCTTCTTTTGCCCCCAACCGTTCCCAGCATTCATCTTCTCCAGGGAGTCCTTCCTTCTCATCAGGTGGAACCTGAGGAGGGCAAAAATGCTCCCTCCCCCCATCAGGGTGCAAGAGGCCAACTAGGTTACACTCATCCAGCAACCACGCAGAGAACCCACTGCTAAAATTTTTGGAGCCCACCCCTGATGGTGTCCAGTATAAATCTCAATGTTGTGTTGCCTGCATCATGTCCCCTTCACACAACCGAACAAATTGTGAGGTAGGAGACATCCTTTGCCCACCTGGGATGTTGGATGCTCATAGGCCCTCGTTTATTCGACCTGTATGGCCACCCAACTCCCAGAACGACACTAAGCCGCTGGAATTTAGAAACCATCCCCAAAACAAGACGTATCGGTGCATGAAGCTGTTTTGTCTCGCCCGAATTGTGACAGATGTGGGGAAAGTTCCTGACGAAATGATAGCAATTTTAAAAAGCAAATAGGTGTTGAGCCTCAAAAATAAATTTTAATCTAACTGGGGTTCATGGTTCAGCATCTTCTTGCGTTATTGATGAGATGCACAATGCACAAACGGGAGGACAGGCATTTTCTCGTGCACTACATGGAAGGGAAAGGAAAGGGCAGCCTAAGAAATTAGAAAGGAAGATAAAGCACGTTGCCTGGGCTTGTTATGAGTCCCCTCCTAATCCTTTCAACAAATTGTTTAAAAAGTGCTAAATATGACTTGAATAAATTACTTCCCGCCCAAGCAGACTTCATGCAAAGCATTATTAAGGAAAACGGATTGGGAATCGAGACAACACAGACGTAATATTTGGGCCAGCACAGAGGTCTCCAAACTTGGCAACTTTAAGACTTGGGAACTTCAACTGGCTGGAGAATTCTGGGAGTTGAAGTTCCCAAATCTTAAAGTTGCCAAGTTTGAGGGCTAGCACCATCATTTTAGCCATTGTCTTCCCATTGCCTCTTCCACATGTTCCCAACCAAGATTAAAGGTATCAAGATTAAAACAGCAGCAAGGTAGGAGTTTCATTCCAGTAATTTAGAATAATTATATTAGATAAGCAATGCCCAGCATGGGGGCAAAGTCCAGATGAAATCATGTTTGCATATTTTTTTAAAAAAATCCTTTCTTTACTTTTTTTTTGACCCCCTCCCATATAGATGACCCTGAAAACATCTGAAGACATAAATTGATTGGTTTATTAGATTTTTTATCCTGCCTTTATTGCCTAATAAGCAACTCCAGGTAGCAAATACATGGACACTCCTCCCTTCTCCTATTTTCCCCATAATAACAACCTTGTGAGTAGGCAGGGCTAAAATTCACAGGCGCCTGGTGATTGGCTCGAAGTCATCTAGTCTATTTTTGCACCTAAGGCAGAACTAGAACTCTCAGTCTCCTGGTGATTGGCCCAAAGCCACCCAGCCAGCTTTCATACCTTAAGGTAGGACTAGAACTCCCCGTCTTTTCAGCCAGCATCTTAACCTACACCAAACTGTCCCTTTTCAAAATTTCAAGCATTTTAAAAGCCATATAAAAAGGAAGCTTTTAATGGGAAAGATTCTTCCTCCTTTTGAAATACACATATCAGCACCTTTGGTCCCATGAAGGGGTGGGAGGAATTCAATACCCAAGGGAGGCATTTAAAATGCCAGGGCAAAAGCCTTTCCTATTAAACAGAGAAAAGCGCTTAATATCCCCCGTGCTGAGTCTTAACTTTTGAAACTTTTATCAAAATGTCTCTTGCTATCTTCCCTTAACAAAGCTTGTATCACTGTAATGTCTAATCCATATAAAGATCACACACAGCTGCTAATTACAGAGCTACCTCATTATAAGGGTCAAGACTATCCAAGATTCTTGCTCACCTGCTCTGGAAGGTAATGGCCAATTTTAAAGTACTATATTGAGCCAGCAGAATTTACTCATCAGAAACAAGGATCTGATAATCAGAGATTAGTGGCAAGTCATGTCGCTTTAGCTAATGCCAAAAATGGAATCTGCTGTAATTATTTCATTCATTGTAAATAATGGGATTGTTCAAGTTGATGGTGTTGATATGGTGCAGCCTCAGTTTGGGGGATGTCTATATGGCAGCCTTTGAATGCAAAAGTCCACATTTCTAGGGTGATTCTTCGACTTATAATCAGAATACCTTCCCCCCTTCCCTCCCTTTCTTTTTTCCTTCCTTCCTTCTTTCCCTCCCTCCCTCCCTCCCTCCCTCCCATCTCTTTCTTCCTCCTTCCCTCCCTCCCTTCCTCTTCCTTTTTTCCCTCCCTCTGTCCCATTCCTTCCCTCCCTCCCTTCCTCTTCTTCTTACCCTTCCTCCCTCCTTCTTCCTTCTTAACCTCCCTCCTTCTTCCTTCTTTCCATCTTTCCCATCTCTTCCCTCCCTCCTTCCCTCTCTCTCTTCCTCCCATCCTCTTCCTTCTTTCCCTCCCTCCCATCTCTTCCCTCCTTCCCTCCCTCCCTCTTCCTTCTTTCCCTCCCTCTGTCCCATCTCCTTCCTCCTCCCTCCTCTTCTTCTCTTCCTCCTTCTTCCTTCTTCCCTCCCTCCTTCTTCCCTCCTTCTTCTTTTTCCATCTTTCCCATCTCTTCCCTCCCTCCTTCCCTTTCTCTCTTTCTCCCTTCCTCTTCCTTTCCCTCCATCCCATCTCTTCCCTCCTCCCTCCTTCCCTCTCTCCCTTTCTTCCTTCCTCTTCCTTCTTTCCCTCCCCCCATCTCTTCCCTCCTTCCCTCCTTCCCTCTTCCTTCTTTCTCTCCCACCCATCTCATCCCTCCTTCCTTCCTTCCCTCCTTCCCTCCCTCCCTTTCTATGCCCAGAAATTGAAAAGGGTGAATTAGACTTAAATTACTCGTTTATAATTGCTACTTTCAGTCAATGACCATTTTTAAAACATTAAATATATTTCTGAGCTGCTTGTCCAAAACAAAGAGAGACCTTGCCATTGTTGGCATTCCTTGAGGTTTTTTGTTTTTTTTAATAAGCTCAGGGTCAGTGATGGGAAATAAGCAGGAAGATGAATAGGATGTCAGAATTAAATTGAGTTCCAGAAGAGTTCTCCCACACTCTGAAATAAAAAGATTGCACCGAACTTTGTCATAGGGTGGGTGGTTAGCCAATGATTCAACATCAACACTTGGAGAGCATCTCGTACCTTTGGATTCTAGGCGATGAATAGGGAAAAAAATTCTTTACTTTAGTGATGATAATTGATGATGCTTCATGTTCCTTGGCTTCTTTTTCTCTTTTATTTTAATAGAAGAAACCAGTTGGAATGTTAAATCCATTAGGTTTGTTGTTGTTTTAAAGGTTTTAGAGATAAGGGGAAAACAACTGCCTTTCCTTTCTCATTAAACGTTAGGAAATATTTATTCTCCTTCTGTTTTCCTTCCTGCTCTTCTAACAGCCATTGCTGAAAGTTCTAGGAATAAAGTCCACGTACATGAAACTATCATGTTGGGGGAAACCATTCTGTATATTTTCCCAAGTTCCAAAATTCTATAAATGCCGATTGGGAAATAGATTTTGTGTGTCTGTGTGTATGTGGTGTCAGAAAATGTCCTTGGTTGCTGGAGAAAGAATATCCATGTTTGTTTCAATTTAATTCAAATTTCATTTATTTACTTAACACATACAACCGTTGGGTCCCTCATTATAAAAAGCAATTGAAAACCTACAACCTTCCATTAACATTCTTTACCTTAAGTCTCACTCAAGGATAAATACTGCATTTATCCCAAATGAGGGTGACTCTGAATTTAAGATAGTTCACACCATAACACATAGTAAGAGCTAAATGAAAAATACCTAGAAACACAAATTAAAAAAAACACCCTTCCTGATATGCCAGTTTAAGATTGTGCACTTCAGCTATTAGCAAACCTGAAAAATCCCTCTCCTGCTTAAATGTATTTGTGGTGCAGTGTATTGTCCAGAAATTACATTATAAAAAATGATAGGACCAGAAGAAAATAAATCAATTAATAACTATATTTATTAGAATTAATTGCCTCTAAAACAAGACCTAGCTTTTAAAATTAATGGTTCTCCATTTGCATATACAAATTCTCTCTCACAAACTCCACATAAGCTGAGAAACACATGGATATATTACCCTGCCTCCTTCCAGTAGAATTATCCTAAAAGACAATAAATAACATGAAGGAGAAAGGAAGAAATGGCAGGGAAGGGAAGGGGGAAGGGAAGGAAGTAAATGGATGAAAAAGGGAAGAGAACAGAAGGGAAGGAAAAAGAAAAGGAGGAAAGGAAAGGAAAGAAGGAAAGAAAGGAAAGGAAAGGAAAGGAAAGGAAAGAAGGAAAGGAAAGTGGATGATGAAGGGAAGGAAGAGGGAAGGAAGGAATGGAAAGGAAGTAAATGGATGAAGAAGGGATGGGAACGGAAGGAAGAAGAAAAGGAGGAAAGGAAAAGAAAGAAGGAAAGGAAAGAAGGAAAGGAAATAAACGGATGATGAAGGGAAGGGAAGAGGGAAGGGAAGAGGGGAAGGGAAAGAAAGGAAGTAAATGGATGAAGAAGGGAAGGAAACAGAAGGGAAGGAAGAAGAAAAGGAGGAAAAGAAAGGAAAGAAGGAAAGGAAAGGAAATAAATGGATGATGAAGGGAAGGGAAGGAAAAAGAAAGGAAGAGAAGGGAATGGAATGGAATGGAAAGGAAGGAAAGGAAGGGGAGGGAAGAGGAGAAGAAGAGAAGAGAAGGACAACAAAACTAGATGTGGCATAACAGGAAGCAGTACCAAAAATGAAAGCAAAGGAGGGGAAAAAAAGAATAGGTAACTATAATTAAGAGTCATAAAAGAGTTAACTTCAAGGCAAACTTCTTTTTGCCTAGTTGGTACCTTTCAGCAGCTCCACTGAAACTGAGTTGCTCATTCACCCTTTACTTGTAACTTATTAAATTGTTTTCAGTGCTAATGGTGGAAAGTAAGGTGAGTGGTGTTTGGAACTTCCTGCCACTTGAAAAAGTCAAAAATGCAAAATGGTTCAAACCCCTAATTGCAATGAGTGTGTGTGTGTGTGTGTGTGTGTGTGTGTGTGAAATGACTGTTACCACATTTCAGAACAACCCACAAAACTGCCAATGACATATTTGATATAGTCACGCTGGAACAATATATTCCTAACTCTTGATAAATGTTCCTGATTTCAAGAAAAGTCAAATATTCTGCAGGGCTGCTCAGGAAGTTGGCTGTTTACCCTGGTAATTTGAAATCTAATCACCCTTGTCCCTAATCCTGTTTTCTTTGGAGACACTTTATCTCTTGTGATAATAATGTAAGCTGCACTTGTGATAAGTAAACTTGGTTCTAAGTGTGAAGGGCAGAGTTAGAAAATGTCTGGCAGCATCCCATAGGTATGAGCCTGAAGCATTGCGTCATGAAAACCAACAAATAAAAACCTAAGCCACATTTGCTTCTCCAATTTCATGTGCAATAGCACCATCGTTTCCAGAAATAGATTTGTCTTTTCCATCTCTTCCAGCAACATCATGTGGGCTCAGGAACTCCATTTTTCTAACCCTGAAAAGTTTTGGGATCCTTTTTTGGTTCTTGCGGTGCATGTAAAGGAATTTTGGCTTCTTTGGGGGAATTATTGTACCTTCTTTTACCTCAAACTTCTCAGCTAAAGTCCAAGAAGCTTTTTCAGCTGAAGGAAGTTTCTTGGATAAGAAGCAAAACGTCTTCAAGGAAAAACCAAGAAAGTCCAGTCAGAACCAAAGAAGCTTCTTGGATGAGAAGCGAAACCTCTTCAAGGAAAAACCAAGAAAGTCCAGTCAGAGCTGAAGAAGCTTCTTGGATGAGAAGCAAAACCTCTTCAAGGAAAAACCAAGAAAGTCCAGTCAGAACCGAAGAAGCTTCTTGGATGAGAAGCAAAACGTCTTCAAGGAAACCAAGAAAGTCCAGTCAGAGCTGAAGAAACTTCTTGGATGAGAAGCGAAACCTCTTCAAGGAAAAACCAAGAAAGTCCAGTCAGAGCTGAAGAAGCTTCTTGGATGAGAAGCAAAACAGCTTCAAGGAAAAACCAAGAAAGTCCAGTCAGAGCTGAAGAAGCTTCTTGGATGAGAAGCAAAACTCTTCAAGGAAAAACAAAGAAAGTCCAGTCAGAACCGAAGAAGCTTCTTGGATGAGAAGCGAAACTCTTCAAGGAAAAACCAAGAAAGTCCAGTCAGAGCTGAAGAAGCTTCTGGATGAGAAGCAAAACAGCTTCAAGGAAAAACCAAGAAAGTCCAGTCAGAACCGAAGAAGCTTCTTGGATGAGAAGCAAAACGTCTTCAAGGAAACCAAGAAAGTCCAGTCAGAGCTGAAGAAGCTTCTTGGATGAGAAGCGAAACTCTTCAAGGAAAAACAAAGAAAGTCCAGTCAGAGCTGAAAAAGCTTCTTGGATGAGAAGCAAAACTCTTCAAGGAAAAACCAAGAAAGTCCAGTCAGAACTGAAGAAGCTTCTTGGATGAGAAGCAAAACGTCTTCAAGGAAACCAAGAAAGTCCAGTCAGAGCTGAAGAAACTTCTTGGATGAGAAGTGAAACCTCTTCAAGGAAAAACAAAGAAAGTCCAGTCAGAACCGAAGAAGCTTCTTGGATGAGAAGCGAAACTCTTCAAGGAAAAACCAAGAAAGTCCAGTCAGAACTGAAGAAGCTTCTTGGATGAGAAGCAAAACAGCTTCAAGGAAAAACCAAGAAAGTCGGTTAGATCTAGATTGGTGGACATACTCTGTCTGCTGCTCCAGGGGAGCCCTAGAAATGATATAGGTGAAAATGAAGCAGACATGTGGTTGATTTCAAAGGCTCTTGATGACTCATCTACCTCTCTCCATTCTGATGGCAATTACTCTCACCAAGTGCCTACTTTCAGCCATCGGTTCTTCCCAACAACGTAAGGAAATTTTGGTCTTCCCAAAAATTGAGATGACTTCAGAGGTGGGGGGCAATCAAAGCCTGCACCCCCAGGACAGGATAGGATCCCTGTTGTAACTTCTTTCTTCTTGACTGATTGCAAAAAGGGCAATGGAGTGGATCTGATAACACCAGAACACAAAATACATTACAGTTTCACATGAAGTTAATTTGCTTCCTCTCTCTTCTCTCCTCCCTCTCCCGTCTTTCTCTCTCCCTCTCTTTCTTTCCAAAATGTGCATCACCCCAGCAGAATTACACCAGAGAAAGACAAATTACAGCGGCAGCTCCAGTAAATGCTGAAAATTTTACATTTCTGTGGGAAGTTAAAGAGAATGTACAATTCTCCATCCCATCTGCTTAATAACTGCACATTGGCAAGAAAACCATTTCTTACAACTTGGCTCTATTGTGTTTCATACGATGGAATTCTAAAGGACTTCTTTCATGTAACTATTCTCTCTCTCTCTCTCTCTCTCTCTCTCTCTCTCTCTCTCTCTCTCTCTCTGATCTTTCTTACAGTTACTAAGTCTCTCTATTATGGTCACCTGGGATTTATTTGACTTTGGGGATGTGAATGAGATCTGAACTCTGCCACATATGGGCTGGGCCATCCTTGCTCCGAGAGTGTATTTGTAGCTTAAGGTTGGATGGTGGAGTCCTGATTGCTCTCTGAACTTGGATGTTTTCTTGCAGATATTTCACCACCCAACTAGGTAATATCAGCAGTGGTGCTAGATAATGGAAGGAGGGGGAGGGGGAGGGGGAGGAGGGAGGGAAGGAGAGGAGGAGGAGGAGGAGGAGGAGGAGGACAGGGGAGAAGAGGAGGAGAAAAAGGAGAGGGAGGAGGAGGAAAAGGAGGAAGGGAGGGAAGGAGAGAAGGAGGAGAAGGAGGATAGGGGAGAAGAGGAGGAAGAGGAGGAGGAGGTTTTAATGGTGTTTAAATATGTACACTTCCAAGAATCCTAGGACAGAGATGACATAGAAATTGTCTTGAAGAAATAAATGTTTTGGCAGAAAGATGTTGAATACATTCCAGCATTTAAACGAGTTTCCTGGTATGTGCTCCAGACTTACCTGACTTATCTTGTTTTTTTACCAGTAAATAACAAATAAACAGATTTGGTTTGAAACACCTGGAATTGTGAAGAAACTGTGATTCCCCAATGGAGTCTGTGGCCTAAATACAATCAAAGTTCACAAACTCCCAACTTTACCCCGATAGCCCATTAAAATTAACAGGGTTTCCAAAATGTTTCAGTGAAGATGATACCCAATGCCTCGATTCTGCAGATTCTGGGATCACTTGGATTATAACACCAGCTTTGATTGGATTAATTGATATAAGCATAAATATGGCGGCTTAATTGATTCGTGGACTGACGGTTTTGATAGCCGAGAATCCAATGCAGTGATTAAATATCATCTCTGCAAGATTGTATGGCCTATTTATTTTTATTTATTTTACCTTTATCACTATTTCCATTTATGACCAATACATCATTCTTAATACTCAGTGTAGGAATGAATGCTGTTTTCAGCTTTCTGTCCCAGGTTAATATCCAACAAAATGTAATGTTAGCTGTTAAGGTTTTTGGTTTTTTTTAACCATCCAGTGATGTTCATCAGTCAAGGTCTTTCTCAATTATCTAGCTTTTGGCATTAAACTGGTGAAAAATGTTTTGCATGTGGAGCTGGCTAGATATTTTATTCTCCATAATTACACCTCTGTGATAGAACTGTGGCAGATCATGCTGTCAAAAGCCTTCATCTAATCAATATTATTCATGATTTCCAGAACTATGAATTGGAAAGTATTCCAGTTTGGATGGTATGGAAGGGTGATGCTCTCCTTCCTAGATAGGAACAATTACATATCTGGAAAATGATATATTTATTTACTTAAATGACCAGAAATCCGATGGCCAAGAATACCTCTTCCAAGATTTAGTTGGTGCAATTTCTTCCAGACAAAGACATTCTTATCACTGCATTAAATAGCCTTGTCATCTCATAGGCTCAAGGTTGGAAAATTATAATGGCTACTCTAAAAGAAGGACTAGGAGGGACATGATAGCAGTCTTCCAGATAGCACCTCTGTATATAAGTCTAAGGGCTATTGCTATTGTGCAGTCCTGGGGTTTGTCAGGTGTCCAGAGCTGTGCTCCAAAATGGCCAACCCTACCAATCTTTTCAATAAAGCTATACTAAAATAAATGGGGAAATAAATAAATAAATTGTTGCAACTTAGAGTATCTAGCAGGTCTTCCTTTCTCCCCCCCTCCTCTTCTCCTCTCTGATTTCAAAGAAATAAAAGGAAGTAAGCTCATTATCATACAATTATAAACATGGAAATGAAATTTCCTAATCAAGGATGAATAGCTTGTGTAACAATTAACCACCGCATCCTGAAACTTTATGCTGCTTTGCACTAAGCGATTTGTTAGATGAAATGGGGCAGCTTATTTAAACCTTTGCCCAGAAATATTAACTTGAAGTTAATGACAAATCTCTTAGCCCAGCGTTCATATTCTTCCAAATGAAAGGGCTAGTTACGCAATAAAACTGCAATTATTATTCAACGGTTGGCAGGAATCTCAGTGTCAACTTTAATGGGTGATGTTAATGACAAGGATAAGGACACAACTGCACACAGTCACTCTGAATGGGACACTCTGAAAAATCTAAAATAGCTGCCACAAGACTCAGAAAAGTTGGTTGGATTCTGGTAGTTCTCGAGAACCAGTAGTGGAAATTCTGAGGAGCTTGGAGAACTGGCAAATCCCACCTCTGACTGCCCCTGCCAACCCCATCTCTTCTCTGCCTCCCATTGAGTCCCAGCTGATTGGCTGGGTCTTCTTTGGTTGCCCTGTGCAGGTGAACGGGGCTGGAAAGCAGGTTAGTGGGGTGGGGAGGGAATGGGGATTTTGCAGTATCCTTCCCCTGCCATGCCCACCAAGCCACATCCACAGAATGCCATGCCCACCAAGCCTCACTCACAAAGCTTCACCATGACCACCAAACTATACCCACAGAACTGGTAGTAAAAAAAAATTGAATCCCACCACGTTGCTCAGTTCTGAAAAATTGTCTCCCGACTTCTGAAATAGTATATGACAATAGTACCTGTAGATATCAAAATGCTGTTGAAAATATGATTATGATTTGAGTTGTAACGGTGGAAATATAATAAAAACCTATTCAAAAAGGGAAGCCAACAAGGTCTCTTTCATCCCGGTTTTATTGCAGAATCTCCACTCTGCTGGATCTCTTAGCCTTCCACAACAACAACCTATCATTCAGGGTTTATATATGACATGGTTGGGGATGATACCTTAACCAATAAGGAGACAGTTCTTTTCCATTCCAATGTTTTGAATCCTTTCTCTGCCTTTTGCTCTCGGGATGTTTCCTGATGATGCTAAAGCATTCGGTCTTTAGTAAAGGAGGATATTTGTAGCTCAGGGTTGAAGTGAGACGTGCTTGGTACTCTCTTGAGCTTGGTGGTTTTCATGACCCAAACTATTATAGGTAACGCCATCAGTGCTAGAAGGAGGTGGAATTTGCAGAAAGGATGAGGAGGGGGAGGAGGAGGAGGAGAACTGTGGGGTCCTTGGTGCTCTCTGAGCTTGCTTGTTTCTTGCAGACATTTCATGACCCAACTAAGTAACATCATCAGTGCTAGAAGGGAGGGAGTTTGTAGAGAGGAGGAGGGGGGAGGGGGAGGAGGGGGGAGACTGTGGGGTCATTGGTGCTCTCTGAGCTTACTTGTTTTCTTGCAGATGTTTCATGACCCAACGAGGTAACATCAACTAGGTAGTAAGGGTTTTGTTTATGTAATCCCACTCATTCCTAGCACTGATGATGTTGCCTAGTTTGGGTCCTAAAATGTCTGCAAGAAATCAAGCATGGCCAAAGAGCAACAGGGACTCCTCACATTTGGTCTTTATACTGCTGTGTGCCGAAGCATATTGAACAGCCAAATCTTGATAATATGCAGTGATTTAAGCAGCATTTGGGATTTACAATGTCTTTAGAAACAGTAATGAGCATTCAAGCCACTTCTTCCGTACGGTCTCAGTAATTTGAACAATATTATTATCTCCGTATTGCATAGGGGAAGTGGCAGCAGGCTAAGGCTGAGAGAAAACAGTTTTGCCGGGAGCCATATTCCAAATTTCATGCTTAAAGTAGAAAACCATAAAACAGTTCACTGTTCCCAAAAGAAGAGCAAAATGGACACGGGGAGGATGCCAACCAATGCTAGGCACAGGGCTCGTGGCTGGATCTTGCTCCATGTCCTATTCTGGAAATAATAATTAGGATCGATCAAAGCCTTGTAGGCATTAAGATGTACAGTAACAAGCAAGCCTTGCTTCAGCGAAGGAGTGGATTTGAGGGAAGGAGGGAGAGAGAAAGAGAGAGGGAGGAAGAGAAGGGGAAAGAGAGGAAGAGAGGGTGGGAGAGAGAGAGAGAGAAAGGGAGAGAGAGTGAGAGAGTGAGAGAGATAAGGAAAAAGAGGAAGAGAGGGACAGGGAGAAAGAGAGGAAGGGAGGGAAGGGAGGGAGAAAGAGGAAGGGAGGGAGAGTGAGAGTGATAAGGAGAACGAGGAAAAGAGGGAGAGAGAGAAAGAGGGGGGAGAGAGAGAGATAAGAAAGAGGAAGAGAGGGGGAGAAATAGGAAGAGAGGAAGAAAAGGAGGGAGAGCACGCACTGAGAGAGAGATAAGGAGAAAGAGGAAGAGAGGGAGAAAGAGAGAGGAGAGAGAGAGAGATAATGAGAAAGAGGAAGAGAGGGAGAGAGACAGAGAGGAGGGAGAAAGAGAGAGAACAAGGAGCCAAACTCAAATGGTATAACCAAAGAGAAAGTGAAGTGATTTCTTCAGAGATGCCTTCATATCAGTAATGAAAAGGGATGACATGAATGTGAATTTTTCCACTGAAAAGATGCTAGCAGTCAAACCAAACCAGCACTCTATGGCAAGAGGCCATTCTGGGCTAAATGCAGCCCAAACAATGGCCTTTAGTGTGGCAAAGTACCAGAGATCTTGGTGTTTGCAGAAAACAAAAGACAATCTCTGTACATGTCAATATGTGTGCAATGGTATTTCTTCCTTCAGCAGTATAAGTCACAGTGATTACAATATTCTCTGCTTTGCAGTAAACAGCCTGCTCACATCGGGACATCATAACTTATGTTCAAGAAAGACTTTATCTTGGAATTTGTACCATGATGTTCTCTCTCTCTCTCTCTCTCTCTCTCTCTCTCTCTCTCTCTCTCTCTCTCCTTCTTCACAGCTAGAGAGTAAAACACAGAAAGACACAATATATACAAAGAGAGAGGGAAGGAGAGAGAGAGAAATGGAGCTCCTTTTCATAGGGCTGCTCTAGGATTTCATACTTGTCCCCTTGACTAAGATAAGTGTATTGTATAGGATCATGGCTAATGAGAAGTGTCCAAAAATGGCAAATGGCCAGATGCTGTGCGGTGGAGTGTCGAATGGCAAAAGAAAAACAAAACAAAACCAAAAGCTGTCAGGAGAAGAAATGAGAGGCAGACCTGTTCAATATGATTGAGAGGATCACGAATTCTGAATGCCTGGATAAGGGATGGATTTTATTTTATTTTATTTTATTTGTGAAACCCTTAAAATATAATAGAAATAAGAATAAACATAAGTATAAATACATGAAATAGATACAAATAATTGGGGACAATACAACAGGGATGGTAGGCACGATTGTGCGCTTATGCACGCCCCTTACACACCTCTTAGGAATGGGGTGAGGGCAATAGTGGATAGTTCAAGGGTGAAGGAGTGGGGGTTAGAGGATGTAACAACAGAGACAGGTAGTGCATTCCAGGCATTGACCACTCTGTTGCTGAAGTCGTACTTTCTGCAATCCAGTTTGGAGCGGTGTACATTTATATCTGTTGTGTGCTCTTGTATTGTTGTGGTTAAAGCTGAAATATTCATTAACCGGTAAGACATTGTAACAGATGATTTTATGTACTATGCTTAAGTCTAATCTTAGCTGGTGTAGTTCAAGGTTGTCTAAGCCTACAATCTCAAGTCGGGTGGTGTAGGGTATTCTGTTGCAAACAGAGGAGTGTAGGACTCTTCTGGTAAAATACTTTTATTTAGCCCCGACAAACTTTTATTAAGTGGGAGATACCCCCCACCCCCCGCCCAAGCAGTGGGATCCTACCTGTTCCACTACTGGTTTGATGATTGGCGTGCATGTGCACCTAAAGTGCATGTGCAGCTTTCCCCACACCAGCTGAGGTCTGCAGCACCAATCAGCTGAGAGGATAAAGAAAAGAAAAGCGCAAGGGCGGGTGGGAAGGCGGATCCTGTGCTTTTCTCTTTTTTCTTCTCTCAGCTGATCCAAGGCTTTGTTTCCTCCTCTCAGCTGATCTTTGGAGGCTTTTTTTTTTTTTACTACCGGTTTGGTCAAACCGGTAGCATACCACCACTGACAACCCCCCCGCTCCCCGATGTTAGCTAGAGGAGAAAAAGTCTCAAAGCTGGGAGACCAGAAGCATTTTATCCAAGAAGATCCTCTTCAAGTGGGAGGTCACCACATTTGCTCCAGAAAAGCCACACTCCTACCTAAATTGAAGTGCCAACTTCAATTGATTAACATCCGTTGCGGTTTTAAATAATAAAGTTGTCCTTCAGACAAAGAGGCCATTTTGTTCCTGATATTGACAAGCTCTCAGCTAATCAAATGACACAATCAGGGCTTTCTCTACGTGGCAATAAATTCCCTTTTTCTTGTCACTGTTGGGGGCGGGGCAGCGGGGAAACCTGTTAAAAGGAAACACAGGCCCTCTGCCCAAAGCATTGTGATTTTTCACTTGAACGATGGATCAGTGTTACCACTGGAGCAGTGGTGGGATTCAATTTTTTTACACCGGTTCTGTGGGCATGGCTTGGTGGGTGTGGCTTGGCGGGAGTGGCAGGGGGAGGTTACTGCAAAATCCCCATTCCCTCCCCACCCCACTAACCTGCTTTCCAGCTTCGTAGGGCAACCAAAGAACACCCAGCCGATCAGCTGGGATTCAGGAGGCAGATAATAGTTGGGGTTGGCAGGGCCAGTCAGAGGTGGTCTTTGCTGGTTCTCCAAACTACTCAAAATTTCCGCTACCGGTTCTCCAGAACTGGTCAGAACCATGAATCCCATCTCTGCCCTGGAGGGTATGGGCCTCTTAGTTTTAGTGCTCCCATTAGGGTGGGTTGATGCCTGGAGCCCAGATGCTAATATGCTATCAAGACAGTATTGATATTTGGAAGGGGGTGGAGCTTTGTTCCATATATAAGCATAAAAACAACTAGCAGAATTATTCCTTGTGTTTTTCTAGACCTACCATGTCTGGGTGGTATTCAAAATGGCTCCTAGCCTGGGCGCCAAAGCCAATAAAGGCCACCAGACATGAGGAATGACTTTTCCAGATTCTTTTATTGGACAACTCCAGTGAAAAGGTCTCAGCAGCTAACACACAAAGATAAATATTAGACATGATTACGTCTAAGGACTGATTGATTGATTACCTATGTGCCGTCAACTGTCTGCCACCTGGTCCTGCAGGTCTTCCAGAGCACCCATCCCAACATCTCTCGTCTATCTATCTATCTATCTATCTATCTATCTATCTATCCATCCATCTATCCATCCTCCCCATCTATCTACCTCCATCCATCCATCCATCCATCCATCCATCCATCCATCCATATCTGTCTGTCTATCTATCATGTCAGCTATCTATCTATCTATCTATCTATCTATCTATCTATCTATCTATCTATCTATCTATCCATCCATCCATCCATCCATCCATCCATCCTCCCCTATCTATCTACCTCCATCCATCCATCCATATCTGTCTGTCTATCTATCATGTCATCTGTCTATCTATCTATCTATCTATCTATCTATCTATCTATCTATCTATCTATCTATCTATCAGTCTGTCTATCTATCATCTATCTATCTATCTATCTATCTATCTATCTATCTATCTATCTATCTATCTATCTATCTATCATCTAACTAGGATCCCATTTTTCTTTACACGTTTCCCAGCATTACGGACTTTTTGAGAAAGCTAAGGCTTCCAAAATATAATTTAACTTAAGTATGAAAGAGTTAATGTTGCTCTGTCTAATAATTTAACAATGTAATCACCTGATCATTACAAGTTGATGGCACAGGACACCCTCAAGGTTTTTAAGGAGAGAGCAGGTGTTTCCATGTCACCTGTCCAGAAACAATTAAGAGGAGAAGAGGAGGGGTGTGTCTCATGTGAATCTCTTGATTCCTAGATTTATAATGAGTTAATTCAGAAAATGGGGTGGGGGAGAAGTAGATTCCCTCAGGATCATAGCTGCAATCATCCTTGTCAGAGAATCAGTAATGGCTTCAGTTTTTGGCCTATTCCTTCTCTGTAACAGCCAACAAACATTTTCCAATGACAAACACATTATCACCTCATTGGGAACATTGCCACCGATTTGTTATAGAGCCATATTCTTCTTTCATTTTGTTTTCCCTGGGCTAAATTAAAGCCCTTTATGGGAATGAGGTACAGAAAAATGAGAAGGACCCTACTAAAGTCTACAATGATTTCAAGAAAACACCCTAGCCAAGCTGATGTTTAGCTTTTGTAGGAGCGAAAATTAAACTGACCTTGATTTCGTTTCAAGAATTGTGTTTGGATCCTTAAAGAAAACTTCCCATAATTATTCTGCTGGAATATGATTATTTTCCACTCGGCTACACTGTTCCAATAATTGTGAAATGGGAAAGATGCTAGATGATGTAAGTGAACCAGATCTAATTCCACTTATTAATGATGTCTTCTAGGAAATACATGAGGGTTATGACCTCTCTCAGAATTGGAATTATGTTTTTTATGAAGAGCATATATTTGAACAATGCCGGGCTGGTGATTTGATTGAATGAAAAGAGGTTTCAGAAATAGTGCACTGAAAATGTTGATAATGAAAGCGAAGGAAGGTCTATAATCTCGGTATTCATTTTCTGAAATGGTGTGTGTGTGTGTATGTGTCTGTGTGTATACTTTTCTTCTTCATAAAATAAGCATTGAGTAGACAGTTTTCGTCTCCTCTTCCTTGTCTTCCTAAAGACAAATGTACACAAAGCAAATTCTACTTTTAGCCCATGGCTCCTCAGGAAGGAAAGCAAACATAAACATCATTGGAATCGGCTTATTCATTATATAGGGTCTTCCTTCCTTCCTTCCTTCCTTCCTTCCTTCCTTCCTTCCTTCCTTCCTTCCTTCCTTCCTTCCTTCCTTCCTTCCTTCCTTCCTTCCTACCTACCTACCTACCTACCTTCCTACCTTCCTTCTTCCCTCCCTCCCTCCCTCCCTCCCTCCAACCTAAAGAGACAAGGAAATGGAGAAGATGGTAGTACTAGGATTAGCCAAGATCAGCCTTCTGAGCCCCAGGTTCTATTTAGGATCTCTCTGTTCCCCCCTCTCTCTCTGGGCATAAAGATCTGTCTGTCTGTCATTAGCTATCATCTGTCTATATCCTTCTATGTATCTTCTCTCTCTCTCATCTATATCTATCTATCTATCTATCTATCTATCTATCTATCTATCTATCTATCTATCTATCTATCCATCCATCCATCCATCCATCCATCCATCCATCCATCTATCATCTATCTATCTCTATCTCTATTATACACTCTCCCTCCCTCCCTCCTTCCCTCCCTCCCCCCATCCATCACCTCATAACCACTGCAGATCATCTAAAGAAATGTAAAGTTTGTAAGCAGAGCTCAGAAAGTAACTTTGGTTCCTTACACATCAGAAACAGAGGATAAATGTCTACTACTACTACTACTACTACTACTACTTTTCCTTCCTTCCTTCCTTCCTTCCTTCCTTCCTTCCTTCCTTCCTTCCTTATCTCTGGGAAGAACCCAGTAATCTGTTGGGAGTCTGTTGGGAGGCCTTACAATGTCAGAGCGACATATGGGGCATCACTTCGTCATGTCTTCTTTGCTCCACTTCCCCTCCTTAAGGTCAAGGTAACTTGGTGGGAATCCTCTGTATGTCGAGCAGAGAAGGAGTTGCTTGGATAGGCCTCTTATGGCTCCATGGCTGAACATCTATTGAAATCTGGTATCTCCACCTGAATTAAACTCTCAGAAGGCAAGCATTTTTTCATGCTTCCCCCACCCCTACACATACTGTTTTCGCAAACACTTTTTCTTAAGCTAATGCATCGGGTTCCTTAATATATAATCTCTGCCTACTTTTTATCAGAGACATGCATGATTCCATTTGAAACAGAACACCTTTTAATACAACTATACAACTACCGTACTTGGCTTCTGTGTGTTGTATTCTTTTCTAAGTCCAGATTTAGGCTTGGCTGTTGAACGCTTTCAAAAGTCCTAGAATTTTTGCATAAAAATGCAAATGGAATAATGATTTCCCCTCCACCCCTGGAAGGAATAATTTTGCCAATCAGCTTAGCCAAGATGCCGGTGTACGTGTGTTTGTGTGTGTTTGTGTGTGGCATTGGGAAGGGAGAAAAAAAAGAGAAGATCTTTGCCACAGTTTGAGATCTCTGCATGCAGCACAAAGGAACACATCACAGGATGCGCTTCCTCTGTCCTCTTGGATAAAACAATAAAATGATAAACAAATGAATAAAATAAAATATACAGTAAAACGAACAAAATAAAATAACCGTCTCCTTGTTTGGGGCTGAGCTTTCCTTGTTTTTCATATTTCCCAGTCAAAAGTCCATGCTGAGAGAGAGATTTAACACAATTTTAACAGAAATATTGGGAGTTTCCTAATGAAGCTTCCTTTCTAGGAATTAAAAAGCTCATTCCCTTATGGCGAACAGCTACTGTTTCCCCTTAAAATGGCAGTTTGCAAATAAACAGACTCGTACATCAAATGGAGGCAGCGTAATATGACAGTTCTGGTTTTTTTTCCACCTACCTGTCCATTTGCTTGGCTCCAAATAGATATAAATGAGAGCTTATGAACTGCCATTTTCAGTTTTTCAGGTTTGTTTTTCAGTTCCATGGTGAGAGCTCTAAATTCTTCCATAGCATGGTCTCCCTCAAATGCTAGGAAAACATGGGGGATCTGGTACAATAAATGATTCAATATTTTATGCAGTGGTCCCTGGAGAGCCCATAATCTTGCTATTGGATTATGATGCACCCTTTGCAGAATGAAGAATAATAGAGTTGGAAGGGTCCTTGGAGGTTTTCTAGTCCAGGGGTCGCCAAGCTTTTAGACCTCAGGGACCACCAAATTCATAATTTTAAATCCCAGAGACCCTGGGAAAAATCCCACAAAAAGTCTGCAGGAAAATCCCCCATTCCATTTTCCTACTGATCAATCATTCTTTATTTGGGATTGCAGGATACCGTCTCCAGCTCTGTTCTCAGGAGGAGAGAGAGAGAAAGAGAGAGAGACTTTTGACTTCATGCAAGGAAAGCAGCAGAAGCAGCAGAAGTCTTTCTTTGAGTCTTTGTTGGCGCAACCTCTTGGAGCAGGAGGCCTTGCAGGGTCCCAAAGACTCATTTCTGGCAGAGTTTTGGGGCGAGAAAGAAAGACTTTTGCTGCTTTCCTTGTGTGCAGCCAAGAGCAGAAGAAGAAAGAAGTGGAAAGAAGCATCCCGGTGGTCAGGCCAGGAGCACGGGGTGCGTGGGGCAAGTTCCCCCCTCTGCCCTTTCCCCCCTCCCCTCACTACCTCGTGTTGTTTGCAATGCAAGTGTCGCAAGCCTTGTGTTTCCACAGGCCACGTGGGTGGCGCAGCCTTGCGTTTAATTGCTTTGGGGGTGACATTTCTCTGCAGACCACCAAAATTTTCTCACGGACCACAGTGATCCGTGGCCCACTGGTTGGTGACCTCTGTTCTAGTCCCAGCTCTTGCTTAGGCAGGAGACCCTATACTAGTCTGGACAAAGGGCTGTCTTGAAAAGGTCCAGTGATAGAGAACCAAAATTTCTGAAGGAGAGTCGTTCCACTGATTACATTCTGACCAAGGCTTCCGAGACCGTAATTAAGCAAACACTGAGTTAAAAGAACTCTTGTTTTATTTCAGCAATGGGAATTATTTTCATTCCCAGACCATAATGAGTCCCAAACAGTCCCTTGAGATAAGCACCCACCTTTCTTTCCTTTGAATTGCTGCCAACAACTAAAGTGCCAAATGAATTATAAAAAACCAACTGAAGTACAAAGTCCACACAGAGCTTCAAGGATTAATTTGAACAGAGCGAACGACTTTGCTTCCTGCAAAGGTTTCTCTACCTTTGCACTTCCTTTATACCTTATGGGAGAGACCTTATTCCCGAGTTGCCCCTTTTGTCTCAGCTGCTCTCGCCTTCTACACATGCATACTGGGAACAGGCTCCCCTGGGTCCTCTGCCTCGCTGCTGCCAGACTCCGGAGGCTCCAGATACAGCACCCCCACTCCCAGATGGCCCTGGCCCCATCTCTGCATTGGACGCAGGACCCTCATTTGAGTCCTCTCCAGATTCCTGGACTGGTCCCCGTTCTTCCCCGCTGTCCGATTCCACTGCCGTCTGCACAGGCTGCCGGTGAACCACAACAGATTAATTGTTCTCACTGTCAGGAAATTTCTCCTTCGTTGGATCTCTCTTTGAAAAGTTTCTATCCATTATTTCTTGTCCTGCCCTCAGGTGCTTTGGAGAATAGATAATAGATTAAAAAAAAAAATCTACTGTGAACTCTGCGTGGCGTCAGGAAGGGAATCCGGCCAGTAAACTCTCAGCTCCATTCAGTCGCCCCAATGCTACTCTGAATTAAGGGACCACAGAAAGAGCAGAATAATTTCAAGCAAGTTGAAATTACTCTCTCTCTTCTGTGCAGAATTAGGAAATGTACTTAAAGAGTTAAAAGGCCACTTGGAAGTGGGGGCGCCCTGTTTGAAGTGACTCACTTTTTCGGAGCAGTTATTCTTGAGTATCTATATTGACTGATCTAGAAAAGAAACTTCTCTAACCAGTATCCAACCAATTTCCCCCATGTGGCCGTTTTCTCTGAAGCCCTAGAGAGCATCCTGGCACATCTTTTCTCCCGTACAAGAAATATGAGCTTCATCTACTCTTTGTAACCTTAAATGAGTCCACATTTTCTGCAAGGCTGACATTCAATTGTGTCTCCTTGTAGAATAGATCTACAGCCAAGGGTTTGCTCATGATTAAGGTTAAACACAGCTGTCTTCTGGTATCTTGGCAATTAAATACACAGTGTGTGGATTGAGAAGCTTCTCTCTTCTCTTAATTTTATTCTTCTTTTGAAAGAATGAGTGAAACTTTTCTTTTCAATTCTTTATCGCCATTGTTATTGCACATCATAGAATACATTCTCCTTTTGTTGTGGTTGTTGCATCTGTCTCTCTTTTTTTTCTCTTGCAAATATGCTTAAGGATGTATTCCAGAATGTTTCCAATGGCCTGCAATTTGAATTTAAATATAACACAGAATAACACAAACTATCAGTAAATCCCCTCCCCTCTCCTCTCTTCCCTTTCCCTTCTCTTCCCTTCCCTCCCTTTCCCCTTTCCCTTCCTTCCAGTGATGGGATTCAAACTTTTTTTTACTACCAGTTCTGTGGGCATGGCTTGGTGGGCAGGGTGGGCATGGCTTGGTGGGCATGGCTTGGTGGGCGTGGCAGGGGAAGGATACTGCAAAATCTCCATTCCCTCCGCACTCCTGGGGAAAGGTTACTGCAAATTCCCTCTCCACCCCACTGACCTGCCTTCCAGCTCCGTTCTCCTGTGCAGGGCCACCAAAGGAGACACAGCCGATCAGCTGGGACTCAATGGGAGGCAGAGAAGAGATGGGGTTGGTGGGGCCATTCAGAGGTGGGATTGGCTGGTTCTCTGAACTACTCAAAATTTCCACTACCAGTTCTCCAGAACCAGCCAGAACTGGCTGAATACTACCTCTGTTCCCTCCCCTTCCTCCTTTCTTCCCTTCCTCCCTCACATTTCCTTCCTTCCTTCCTTCCTTCCTTCCTTCCTTCCTTCCTTCCTTCCTTCCTTCCTTCCTTCCTTCCTTCCTTCCTTCCTTCCTTCCTTCTCACCCTCCCTCCCCTCCTGAGCAAATAAATGCAGTCTAAAACGAGGGACAAATAGGGCTGCCAACCACTGATTTCTCTTTGGGGTAGGTGGATCTGGGGAGGTTAATGCTGAAGGCTTGGGGTGGGGCAATGAATTTAGCTCTCTGCATTTTTAGGTCAGCAGGCTAAGAAGCCCACTGCAAATTGTTTTCAAATTGCTTTGGGGGATTGGGGAATGGACACAGTGGTGGTGGTGCGAATGTGCCTTTTCTTGAATTGTCCTCAATCACCTTGTGTGATGTCTGAATTGGGTAAGCTATCTTCTATTAAAAAAAACAACAACAATGCACACACACAAATCAAAACCAACTCAACTAATGCCTGCAACTCTGAAGAGGAAAATGTGTGTGTTTGTGTTTCTGTGTGTTTTTGTGCATGGATGATTCTGCCTCCCATCGAAGGAGGAGGGGAACGTGTGCTCTCAGCTTTAATCCGATGCAATTTTTCACAAGTTGTTAAACACTGAAAAATCAAGGTTCAGGAGGGAAATACATATTAAGCTGATTGCTATGCAACTGGGTACAGCTATAATGAGCCGCAGACACTCCTAGATTAGCAGAGTTTCATATAGATGTCTACAAAGGAGGAGACAAGAAAAGCCAGCCAGATGGTGTACTTAGCTGCACTTAAAATCTGATTGCTAGTGTCAATAATGAGTGTTCAGATAGGATGATCCATAAAAGCCAAACTGCATAAAGAAAATGTGAACAAATTCATGCCTTACAAGACAAACGGAAAAAAGAAAAAGAAGATTTGGAGTGCTACATGAGCCAACCGTTATAATTTAAATATATAACTTAGTTAGGCTCGTTCTTAACTTTAGTTAGGCTAAGATCGTTTGTAATTCTGGTAAAAAATTAAATAAATAAATATAATTGCTTGGGACACATGGTCCTTGATTTCTGATGGCAGTTGAGCCCCAGGATTTCTGTTGCTCAGTGAGGCAGTCGTCCCAGGAATTGTGCTCCATTTTACAACCTTTTTTTGCCAGAGTTGTTAAGCAAATCCTTTCAGCTGTTAAGAGAATCGTACAGAGATTAAACGAACTGTCAACACGTAAAACATTCCCGGCCTGCTCATGAGTTGCCATAGGCAGTGGTGGGGAGAACCAGGGGTGGGATTCTACCAGTTCGCACCTATTCACTAGAACCGGTTATTAACATTCTAAGCAGTTCGGAGAACTGGTTTTTAGAAGAAATTACTGGCCTAATCCTGTAAGGAAGGCAGGAAGGAAACATTCTGGTGTTGCTTACAGAAACTGCTTCTCCGTTAACCCTTATTATATTCTTGGCAGGACTAGACTTCCTGTCTTAGGAACATCTCTGGAGTTTTTTTCCCCTCCTTTGCTTGTGTGGAGTGACCATTTAAAGTTACAATGGCACTGAAAAAAGTGACTTATGACCATTTTTCACACTTACGACTGTTGCAGCATTCCCACAGTCATGAGAGGCCAAGCGAAAAGATGCATGCCTCAATGTGATATTGAGTTGGCCACACCCAGCCAATAACATGACCACCAAGCCATGTCCACCCAGGCACATGACCACCAAGCCACACCCACCACCTAAGCCATGCCCACAGAACCGGTTGTTAAAAAATTTGAATCCCACCCCTGGGGAGAACTGATGGAGCAGTTCGGTTGCTATGACCAGAAGTACATTCCACACATACCTTTCTCCAGATTGTGTCCCAGGTCACCAGAGCCAGCTGGAGAGGCATGTTTTCTACAGCCCGGGAAAGTGCTCCGTTGGAGAATGTAATTTATGACACAAACTGAGAGGAGGGAGGAAACAGGGTCATAGGTGGGCAGTAAATTACATGGGGCGAAGCTGCCTGCACTTAGGGAAAGTGCTGATGTGTTGCTCCTAATAAATAATTGGATTTCTTTTGAAACTTGGCTCAAGCTCATGAATTAATTAGGGCATCCATCGGAACCCTGACATAAACTTGGTTTCCCCGCCTTCCTCCCCCATTGACTTTGCTTGAGAAGGCAGCAAATAATGATCGCATGACCCCGCACCCCCCAACTGGGACACTGCAACTGTCAGAGAAGTATATGCCAGTTGCCGAACATCTGGATTTTGATCATGTGACAATGAAGTCATAAATGGTCAATGAATAATCAACGGTTGTAAGTCAAGGATGAACGGAATGTTTTATCCATTTGCATTGTGGATCTAAGCCAGATCCATACAGAATGGAATGGAATGGAATGGAATGGAATGGAATGGAATAGAATAGAATAGAATAGAATAGAATAGAATAGAATAGAATAGAATAGAATAGAAGAGAAGAGAAGAGAAGAGAAGAGAAGAGAAGAGGGGAGGGAGGAGTGGAGTGGAGGGAGGAGAGGAGAGGAGTGGAGGACAGGAGAGGAGAGGAGTGGGAGTGGAGTGGAGTGGAGTGGAGTGGAGTGGAGTGGAGTGGAGTAGAGTAGAGTAGAGTAGAGTAGAGTAGAGTAGAGAGAGAGAGAAGTAGAGTAGAAACAGAACAGAACACAATAGAATAATAGTAGAATGAATTGAGAATAGAATAGAAACAGAAGAGAATAGAATAAAATTAGAATAGAATAGAATAACAGTAGATTGAATTAAGAATAGAATAATAGTAGATTGAATTAAGAATAGAATAGAATTAGAATAGAATAGAATTCTTTATTGGCCAAGTGTGATTGGACACACAAGGAATTTATCTTGGTGCAAATGCTCTCAGTGCACATAAAAGAAAAGATACATTCATCAAGAGTCAAGAATCATAAGGTACGACACTTAATGATAGCCAGAGGGTACAATAAGCAATCAAATCATACTAGGAAACAGTCCGTGTAAATCATTAAGATACAAGCGACAAAGTTACAGTCATACAGTCACAAGTGGGAGTGGATGGGTGATAAAGAGTGATGAGAAGATTAATAGTAATAGTAGTGCAGACTTTGTCAATAGTTGGACAGTGTTGAGGGAATTATTTGTTAAGCAGAGGGATGATGTTTGGGGAAAAACTGTCCTTGTGTCTAGTTGTTCTGATGTGAAGTGCTCTATAGCGTCATTTTTAGAGGAGTTGAAACAGTTTATGTCCAGGATATGAGGGGTCTGTAGATATTTCCACAGCCCTTTTTTTGACTTGTGCAGGATACAGATCTTCCACGGAAGGCAGGTAGGTAGCAATGGTTCTTTTCTGCAGTCCTAATTATCCTCTGAAGTCTGTGTCTGTCCTGTTGGGTTGCAGAGCCAAACCAGACAGTTATGGAGGTGCAGATGACAGACTCAATCATTCCTCTGTATTGAATTGTATCAGCAGCTCCTTGGACAGTTTGAGCTTCCTGAGTTGGTGCACACCCATTTGCACTACTCAGATGACCTGGAGAACACAGACAAACCCAGGAGAAATTTCCTGTCAGTGAGAACAACAAAGCAGTGGAACACCTTGCCTTCGGAAGTTGGAGGTGCTCCATCTCTGGAGGTTTTTAAGAAAAGATTGGAGAGAATGGTCTAGGGTCTCCTGCTTGTGCTTGGATTAGAAGACCCCCCTAAGTCCTTTCCAACTCTTTTATTTTCTTGCTTTTATACAGAGGGTTTCATTGTGACTTTCAGTGCACTAAGAACTGTTGGACTTCAAATGCTACAGGGGGATTATGGGAATTTATGGGAATTCCACACACATTATGGGAATTCCTCACACCAGGAAGGCAACGAATGCCGCATTTGGCTGAGTTTGTCTCAAGCTGGGAGCATCTGACTGTTTTCTTAATGAGAATCTGATGTGGAAAGAGCATCAGGCAATCTTAGCTGGCTTTCACAAGCACCGTGTTTTAATGCAATGGAAGGGGAGAAATATAATAATGCAACGACAACATTTCCACAGGAGGAGTGAAATCAGGACAGGGTGTTAGAGTGGGAACACTGCAAAATTCGAAGGACTTTGGAAAATAAAGTTTTGTCCCTCGTTTACATGATGTACGGAAGACCAGAGAAATACACACACATCCCCAAAAATATAAATTGAACATACACGGCAGCAGTTTTGACTATTAGAAATTTAAGTTTCCTGAAGGGATGGAGACTTAGCAGAGGTTTCATTCTAACTGGCAAGATTGATGTGAGACTGTCAGCCAAGAATGTCATGTGGCAATCCTTCTGAGCAGAGTTCTTTGCTTTTTTCACGCCAATAGACAAAATCTTGCCAGATTTGAGGGCTCTGCTGCCTGCTCCTAAAATACAGGTAGCCCTCCCTTAACAGCAGTTCATTTAGGCCTGTTCAAAGTCACGACAGGATTGAAAAATGTGACTTTTGACCATTTTTTCAACGTTGGAACCTTTGCAGCATTTCCCATAATCATGTGATGAAAATTCAGGCACTTGGCAGCCGGCTCATACTTATGTCGGTTGCAGAAAAGTTGAAATAAGTTGAGTAAATATTCTATTCCATCCCATTCCATCCGAATCTATATATATAAAAGCGAAATATCCCTCACGCATCATCACAAAATCTCCAGAAACGCAAAGCCTACAAACTTGAAATTGGGCACGTAGTTTCCTCTTGGCTTCTATGTGCTCACTAAGAAAGGATTTTTTCAAAATGACCATCAGAGCATTAGTATTTATTCCTATATTAATATTATTATTAACACGCTCTGATGCTAAGGAGTTCTACTCCCCCTCCTCACCTGAAAAGAAATCTCTTCCAAATGCAAAACACAAGCAGAGGAGAGGAGTTTCAGTTTCAGTTTCACAGCACCAAGCAGCTTTAGTACAGAACAGTTGAGCTAAGCCATGCCCAGGCTCTTTGCTGTCTCCTTCTTGCTCACACAGCAAATACTGTTTCAGTTTCCAAGCAGCCTTCAACTCTCTCACACACTGACGGGACACTAGCCAGATGAATATCGATGGATGCTGGTAGGCATAGGGAGAATTTTGTTTTCCTTATTTTCCTCCCCAAAAACTAAGCCCGACCACATAGTTTCATAGCGAAGCAAAGGTATTGAGCTAGTTTTCTATAATCTTTCCAAATTTTCTATAATATTTCTATCTCTGGAGCTCATTATCTTTCTGTATTCTGCAACCTCCTTGCTAGATTCTTTTTTGAGGTGTCCTACTTTGATCGAGGAAATACACATGTTCATTAGCACTGGCCTTAGAATATGCTTTGAAAATTTACTAAATGTTCTACTTGGCCAGTGAATTTGGAGCTCATGTTAGGTTTCAGATTGCTTAATCAGATACCTCTTTTTCCAACAGCTAAACTATTGTATGGGATTTGAAGAACCAGAATAAGAAGAATATCGATGCCTTTGAACTTTGGTGTTGGAGAAAATTCTTGATTATACCACAGATTCCCAAGAAAAGTCACACATGCAACCTACAGCAAAATCGCCCACAATTCTAATTTGAGGAACAAATGACCAGGCTCAAATTATCAAAATTTTGACAGATTATATGAAGGCCTAACATCCATTAAACTCCATAATGCTGGAAAAAAATGTGTAGAAGACAACCAGAAGCAAGATAGATGGGTTCAATTATAGCGGCAATAGGAAATTTGAAGGAACAAGCTGGGATTAAATTGTCCTGAATAAATCTATCTACGTGGTCACTTAAGAGTTGACACTGACTTGATAACATATCATAAATCGATCCAGAAAAAATATAACTTTTGCATTATTTGAATGTTACATTTACATCAGTGTTCTTGAAGCTATGTGTTTATTCCTGGGGTTGCAAATATTATCTCTGGTGAAACATTTAATTAAAAATTAAAAGGGATCTACCGATAGATGCCTGAATGTCAACATTTTATAGATTAGGATTACCTTTTGCTAACAGATAATCCTGGATGTTGGACAAGGACTTTTGACTTGCTGGTAAAACTTTCTGCATAAATCAGATCAAACACCAATGTTCCATTGCCAAAATGGAAAATTCTTCTCCATTTTGGCATAGACAAGAAAGGCCACAGATAATTTCTTTATTTCTTGCCTCTCCTGCATATCCATGGACTAGGCTGGCATGGTTTTTCCCCCTATATTGGCAGGGCCTTCATCATTAAGATTTTTTTGGAAAACACACCAAGAAAAAACAACAACACATTTTTGAAACAGCAGATCTTAAGGCATAATTTTGAGAAATTAGTATACAAGGTAAGAAGTCTTCTTCAATCTTAGCAGGAGAACCTTCTACTTTAAGGGTGGAAATCCTCTGAAACTGAAAATAGTTGCTCAAGAATACATGAGGAAAAGCAGATTAATTTGAGTTAGACTGAGATGTTCTTAGTTAAAAGACAAGTCGAGACTTGTTAAGTTAGGAATCTAATCATCTCCCTGGCTTTCCTTAACTAAGTAACAGCATCTCTGCTCCATTAATAGAGCACTCTAAGTTCTGACTTCGCAATGCATGAAATCGGTGAAGTGTTTCAGATACAATTTCTTGACAAAATAGGATAAGGAAAGGAAAGTTTGAGTTCTGATGACTCCTTGAACCCAACAATATTTATTTTCCACAACAGTGTGAAGCCATCTGTAGGTTTTCAGACTTATAGTCTGAAAGTACGATTCCTTTGTGAAGGTATGACAGGCAACACATGGTCAAAATTGGGAGTGTCCTATCAAATTCTGTACCTGTCAACAGTGGTGTCCCCCAAGGCAGTGTTCTAGGACCAACTCTCTTCATACTCTACATAAATGACCTCTGTGATCATATTAAGATCAACTGCGCTCTTTTCGCTGATGATGTAAAGCTATTCAACACCACCGACAATACTGCTACCCTTCAAAAAGACCTTGACTATGTAACAGAATGGTCAAACAAATGGCAACTTCAAATCTCAACAAATAAATGCTCTGTCTTACATATTGGTAAAAAAAATATATCAGAAAATAAAATACAAGCTGAATAGTCAAGACCTTGTTGATGATCCAAACTCTGTCAAGGACCTTGGAGTACTCACCTCTAATGATCTAAGTGCTAGACCCCACTGTAACTACATAGCCAAAAAGGCATTAAGAGTTGTTAACCTAATCCTACGTAGCTTTTTCTCTGGTAATATCACACTACTAACTAGAGCATACAAAACATTTGCTAGACCAATACTTGAATATAGCTCATCAGTCGGGAACCCGCATTACGTATCTGATATTAATACAGTTGAGAAAGTCCAGAAATACTTCACAAGAAGAGTTCTCCACTCTTCTACTCATTGCAGAATATCTTATGCCACCAGACTTGAAATTCTAGACCTAGACAATCTAGAACTATGCCGCCTTCAGTCTGATCTAAGTATAGTACATAAAATCATACACTGCAATGTCCTACCTGTCAATGAATACTTCAGCTTCAACCACAACAATACAAGAGCACACAATAGATATAAACTCAAGGTAAACTACACCAAACTTGATTGCAGGAAATACGACTTCAGCAACAGAGTGGTCAATGTCTGGAATACTCTACCTGACTCTGTGGTTTCTTCCCCAAACCCCCAAAACTTCAACCTTAGACTGTCTACTATTGACCTCACCCCTTTCCTAAGAGGTCTGTAGGGGGCGTGCATAAATGTACCAATGTGCCTACCATCCCTTTCCTATTGTTTTTTTCTTATATGTCTCCATTTCATGTATTCATAACTATGTTTATACTTATACCTGTTATCTTATAATCACTTGACAAAATAAAATAAATAAATAAATAAAATAAAGTATGGCTTCTTCTGCTCAAACACATTCTTGAGTAAAGACATCTCACAGTAAAACTAATACCTTATGTTTAAGCGTAAGATTGGACTTGCAAAACCAACCAACGGGCACCTCAAAGAATCTTCATGCTAAAAAATGTTTAGATATTGTATACGTCCAGATTGACATCACCCTGCCAACAAAAGTGTGTATAGTCAAGACTATGGTTTCCCCAGTTGCAATGTATGGCTGGGAAAGTTGGACCATAAGGAAGGCTGAGTGCCAAAGAATGGAGGCCTTTGAACGAGCTGGAGGAGAAGACTTCTGTGAGTCCCTTGGACTGCAAGGCGATCCAACCGGTCGGTCGTAGAGGAGATCAACCCTGACTGCTCTTGAGAAGGCCAGATCCTGTAGATGAAACTCAAAGACTTTGGCCACCTGATGAGAAGGAAGGACTCCCTGGAGAAGAGGCTGATGCAGGGAACACTTGAGGGCAATAGAAGAAGAAGGGGACAGCAGAGAAGGAGGAGGCTGGATGGAATCCCTGAAGCAGTAGGCGTGAGCTTAAATGGTCTCCAGAAGATGGTAGAGGACAGGAAGGCCTGGAGTAACATTGTCCATGGGGTTGCGATTGGTCGGACACGACTTCGCAACTAACAAAAACAACATCCAGATAAGGAAGCATTATACTAAACCCAGTTTTAACCTGGCACCAATTGAAGTCCTTGTCAAGAGGTTGAATTTAAATGTAAATTTGGGCTGATATGTGAACAAGCTAGTCTTGAGCCTGCCTTAAAAAAAATTAAATACACATTGAATTTCCATTTAGCAGGACCAGAATAACACCTATTAAACATGAATAGGAACACAGTTAGGCCTGGCTACTTTCAACAAGTTGGCCTAAGAAAGTGAGCGAAGCTCAAAGCCAAGCATGGACACCCGACAAGTAGCTAGGAAGTCAACTTTTTAAAAAAAGATAGTGCAACTTGATACCAGCCCAGAGACATCATGTAATCGGATAGCAGGTTTCATGGCCAGCTGATCTCATTTTCTGGGTCAATAGCAGATAGCTCTTTAAGTTCTCAAATCTGCTTTGGTGGGGCAATTGGATCAAAGCATCGTTGGATCAAAGCTTTCTTTTAGAACTGGGCTCCGTCCTAACCAGGGATGGGATTCTACCAGTTCACACCTGTTTGCTAGAACCAGTTGTTAACATTCTAAGCAGTTCGGAGAACCAGTTGTTAGAAGAAATTACTGGACTAATCCTGTAAGGAAGGCAGGAAGGAAACATTCTAGTGTTGCTTACGGAAACTGCCTCTGTTAACCCTTATTACATTCTTGGCAAGACTAGACTTCCTGTCTCAGGAACGTCTCTGGAGTTTTTTTCCCCTCCTTTGCTGGTACTTTGCTTGTGTGGAGTGACCATTTAAAGTTACAATGGCACTGAAAAAAGTGACTTATGACCATTTTTCACACTTATGACTGTTGCAGCATCCCCACAGTCATGAGAGGCCAGGCGAGGAGATGCCTGCCTCGATGTGAGTGATATTGAGTTGTCCACACCCACCCAATCACATGACCACCAAGCCATGCCCACCAACTAAGCCACGCCCACAGAACCGATTGTTAAAAAAATTGAATCCCACCCCTGGTCCAAACATATGTGGTAGACTTGCAATGCTGCAAAAAAAAAAAAAAATATTGGAGACTGATTCAAACATGGATAGTACAAATGGTGGGAGAGTGTATTCCATTTAAACCAGAAATTTTTTCTCCTAGGAATAATATCAGAAAAATTTAAGAAGGAAATAATGTATCTAATAATACATGTATTGACAGAGGCTAGAATAATATATGCACAATACTGGAAAAATGAAAATATACCTCCAGAAACAGAAATAATAAGAAAAATTATGGCATGTGCAGAATCAGAGAGGTTAACTTTAGAAATAAAAGACAAAGGAGAGTCTAAATATTATAAAACATGGAATAAATTTTATCAATGGTTATATAGCAGAAGACAAGGTAATATTAGTAGTTATGATTAGATTAATTAGTAATTAATATATTAAATAAGGAGATTACAAAGGATGAAGTAAATTGTATATATGTATAACAAAGTTAAGTCGAATGTATTGTGTTGTATTCTCATAACTAAACTTTAAAAATAAATTAAAAAAAAACACCAATTTTAACCTCTACAGCTTACCTTCTAAGGGAGCCCCAGTAAATAGAACAGCTGAGGCATGGAAATCCACTGTACCACGTGAATCAGTTGAACTAAAAAAAATGGAAATATAGGACAGAATAGGGCGGGGGCCAGCTGATAGTTGGAACTACCGGTTCAGTAGAACCAGTCCAAACCGGCAGCAGTCCACTACTGGTATGAGTCCTAACAGCTACTCCTATCAGAATCCTTGCAATCACATTTGGCACCCGCTGTAATTTTGTCATCCTCTTTTTGAGGAGACCCTCAGCTAAAGCAAGCTGGCCACTGTGCGAGGAACGGGTTACGAAATCTGGGTCATCATCTGTCTGAGAACAACTCTTATCTGGCCCATCGGTGAAAGCCAGAGATCTGAGGTCATCAAATAGCAATCTTCCAGGTTTATGCAATTTACTAGATTGGGGTCACGTTACAGAAGAAACTGCCCACCACTTCTGGAACCAAGAACCTTCCTTTAGTCTACCCCATTCCTATCTCCAAGTTTATGTTAAAAAGTGACAAACCCATTTGACACCTACCAATGCCTCCACACATAATCCCACAGATTAAAACAACACAGAAGAGAAGAAGTTGCCAAGACACAATACTTCTGTCTCTCCCCAAGCAAAGTTTTTTGACCAAGGTGCCCACGTTTGCCTTATACTGAAACCTGGGTCAGAAAAATCCAATGCAAAAGAGGATAAAAGTGAATTTCCTTCCTTCAAATTTCCTTTCCAAGAGGGATGCTGGAACTCTTCTTCAATTCTGCCCTATTGACCACTGTTGCAAAGTTACTTGGTTAGATGGCTTTCACTAAACAAACAAACAAACACGCGCACACACGCACACAAAACACAAATAAAGTAAATATTTCAGTGACACATACTGTATGTCTCTCTTCCTGCCTCCTGGAAATTACAGTGTTACTGTGACTCACAGGAACAGGTGAAGAAATTGACCCAATTTCCACTTGGTCTAGTATCCTATTTAAATATGAGTAAATTCCCTTTTGCTTCTTCAGATCAGTACTCAAACTCCAAAGGTGTTTTTTTTTTTTTTCAAAAGGCAACTGGACTTCCTTGCTTTTCCTTGAAGACATTTCACTTCTCAACCAAGGAGCTTCTTTGGTTCTGACCGAATGGTGGATGATGTTTGTTATCCCTCTTTCTTTCTTTCTTTTTTTTTAAATAAAGTTTTATTTGGGTTTTCACACACACAAAATACAAGTAAAACATCTTTTTTGAAAATAGCGTGGTCCTGGGTTGAACTTCTTTATACAGACACAAACTCAATTTCATGCTCCTTTTTGTGTTCTATTCCATATCCTATACTCTACATTTTCTATATAGTTTTTCCCCTCTTTTAATTTCCTCAATTTTATTTTGATTATCTTAATTCAAATCATTATATTTATACTTTTGTCTGTTCTGTTTCAATTTCATATTATCTTTTCTCATTAAACAAATTTTCTCCTGTAGTTACTAATTGGAGTATGACACCTTTATATCTTTTAATTACATCCATTCAACTCTTATTTAAACTTCAATATATACCTTAAGGTTATGACCTTCAATATAATATATAATACATAACTTCCAATCGAATTCTGCTTGGTACATTCTTATAATACACACTATATTCTTTTTTAAAAAGGATTATAAATATATGTAATTATAAACCCTCATTCCATTCCAATTCAGTTCTATCATTAATAATAATTAAAGTCTTAACATCTTAAACATTTCTTTTCAATTAAATATCATACTTCCTTAAAGACACATATAATCTCCATAATTAATTTTTCCCTTATTTCTCTTCACATATGTTTTGTAAATCATTAAATATTCATTTTGTTACATTTATTTATTGACAAGCATTCGACTAAGTTACGATAACTATTTTATCAAACATTTTAATCATACATTGTTTCATATTTTCTGAAACTGTTTCTATTTCTAATATAACAATACTATCTTATGTACCTTTGCAGAATCCCTTTTTCCATTAGATTTCACCCATTATCTCTAAATGGGCCCTGTTTCTCTATATTTTGTTTCTGTCCTTTATAACTTCTTTTCCTTTCTTTCTTCCCTCTCTTCGTCTCCCTCCCCTTTTTACCCCTTGTCTCTCTACTTCTAATTCTCTCTTCTGCATTTCCCTCTTCTTTTGCTTTCTGATTTTATACTTATTTTTCACTCTATTCTTTTTTCGGGTTGTTTTTCCCAATCTTAAACTTTCCATTCTCTTTCCCCCCCTTTCCTTTTTTCCCCCCACCTAAGATTACTTCTTCATTAAAGATGGCTTCTTCTTTGGCCCAATCTTCTTGTTTTGCAGGCATTTCTTGTTGTTTCTCATAGTTCCAAATCTCCATTTCTAAGAACTGAAATACGAAGCCAAAAGAACCTCTCCCTTCTTGTGCATCTTCTTTGTACTTTTTAAGTTCCATTTTCAGTTCTTCTAAAAGTGGAGCCATTTTAAACAGTTTTAAACAACCACCCGATTGATTTTAGTCATTCAAATGCAATAACCAAGAATCCAGAGATCACCAAGTAATCCAAATAGTCCCAAACTGTTTCTTCTTGTTTCTTTTTTCACTTTCTCTTCCTGGGGTTTTACTATTTTGTTGCGATGTTTCAGTTAAGATGTATCTTTTGGAAGTCTTGTTGAGATTTTGCTGTAAGTTCTTTTTAATTCCAGGCAGTCTCCTCCCTTCCAGATCCTGCCCTTTTATTCTTTTTCTCTCCTTTCCTGTTTTCAAAAGCTTTTAATTATCCAGAAATCTTTATTATCCCTTTGACTTTTTATTTTCAGCATTAAATGCCTATTAATGTCAAAGTGGATTTTTTTCCAATTTCTTGCTTAAGTCGCTTAGCTGTCAGTATAGGAAGAGGAGAAAAAAACCCAAATCCTTTCCCTTTTCTCTCTCCTTCGCGGTTTAGAAATCTTAGGGAACAATATTATTGTTTTTTTTTAATAGTTTAAATTCCAGGGTACCTTATTTGTTGCTTTTGCTGTTTGACCCCATCAACCAAAACTTTCTCTTCTTATCTTCCTCCTGCAAATTCTTTTCCAGTCGAGTTCTTCTTTGTGGTGGCCATTTCTGACCACCGCTATAACCGCTTTCGGGAAAGGGAGTAATGGCCAGCTGGGGAGGAGAGATGTGGCTCTCCTCAACCCTGCAGGCAGTCTCCCCCTTCTTCACCACCTCTAAGGGGTGGCTTAGCCCCGAAACCAGCCGGCTCGGGGTGCTCCAGAGGCGAGCATGGATCGAAACCGCGCAGAGACGCGGTTTCGGTCTGTCGCCAAAGAAGCTCAAACCGGAGTCCCTTTATCCCTCTTTCATTGAGGCCAGTTGGAGATATAGCACTCTATCAGCAGAGGGGAGGGATACGATGCCACCAATATCCTGTCTACAACACAGTCCTTTCACAGGTTCCAAGAAGGCTCTACACCCATTTGTACCACTCCAGTGACCCTGAGAACACAGAAAAACCTCCAAGAGGCTCAATGACCCTCTAAAAAGGATGCAAATGACCAGCTGTCTGCAAGGAATATGAATCTTTCCATTCCCCACCATCCAGTCAGAGCTTCTTGGATGAGAATGGAAACATCTTTAAGGAAAAACGAAGTCCAGTTGCCTTTTGAAGAAAAAAACCACTTTTGGGACAACTGCGACCTGAATAATCTCTTCAGACATCAGTAATAAATGTATGATTGCCACCTACACACTTCTGGGCTCTGAAGATTTGCATTCTACACATTTTCACAACTGCTTACTTACTTACAGAACATGCACACTTAAGTGCCCACAACTATGCCAACTGCACAGGAGCTGTGTAATAAAAGAAGGGATGGGTAAACCAGCAAGGGGGACTTATTTTTAACACAACAAAAGGGCAACATTGTCTGGATTTCGAACATTTGTGCTTGTATCAGAAAAAGCAGCCAGTCTCATTGCTAACAGGAAAAAAAAAATCCCAAGAGGTTCAGAAGACACTTGTGATAAATTACTCAAGTCAGTCAGCAACACAGTGATTTTAACCTTAAAATACAGGCTTTGCCATTCCCTATTTTTACTTTAGCAGAGCTGTGTAGCTGAGCAGACATTTTGTCTTGGAGCCTCCTTCCAATGAGCAAAACATTTTTTGTCTTCTCTGAAGCTGCAATATTTCACTTAATGACATCTAAAAATAATAGGAGGAAATGTTTAATAGGGCGCCATCCCCACCTGTTTTTCAGTCAAGATGGCAGCCAGAATTACACAATCAAATCTCCACCTCTCTTTTGTGTGTGTGTTGTCTGTGTGACACATAGGGAAGGGGTTATATTGTGCAGTAGCAGCAACAATTCTGAATTATTTTTTACCCTTCTCTGCAGACCTCCAAGTTCCACTTTAGCATAAGGACAATCTATTTCAACTGATTCCTGATTCAGAAATGAGAACCAATGGGAAAAAACATCCTGTCATCAGCATTTTTAAAACAAACATTTTACAGAGATGCTTTTCCTTTTCTTTCTTCCTCTCTTTTCCTCCTTTCCTTTCCCTTCCTTCCCTTCCCTTCCCTTCCCTTCCCTTTCCATTCCATTCCATTTTCCTTTCCTTTCCCTTTACTTCCCTTCTTCATCCATTTACTTCCTTTCCTTTCTATTTTCCTTTCTTTTCCCTTCCTTTCTTCATCCATTTACTTCTTTCCCTTCCCTTCCCTCCCTTCTTCATCCATTTACTTCCTTTCCTTTTCCCTTCCCTTTCCTTTTCCCTTCCCTTTCTCTTCCCTTCCCTTCCCTTCTCCTTCCCTTCTTTCCTTCCTTCCCTTCCCTCCCCTCCCCTTCCCTTCATTGTCTTGCCTCTCTTATAGCACAGATTTATTTTGATAGACTACAGATCTTTTTTTAAAAAAATGAAAAGGTTGGGAAATCTGCTCTAGAATGATTTTTCAGTGCGACCCAAAGAGAGGCCCAATTTCAGTGACTGAATATAATAATTTCCATTGAAAATATGCCTTTGTAAGATGAAATGCTTCTAACTATGAAAAGGAAAGGAAAAGGTTGTTTTTTTCCCTTACAAATTATTTCGGTCTGTGAATAGAGAAGTAATAAATATACTTTTTGCATCTCACAAAATAGAACCCAAATTAATTACCTGAAAAATGACATCTAAATATTCTCCATGAGCATGTAAAGCTGGGTGAGCTATTTCATAAAACAAAAACAAAAAATCTTCCTACAGAATGAAAAAGACTTCAGTTGTCTGAATAGGACTGATCATTAGCAGAAGCAGGCATTAGCTTTCCTCATTGTTCCTGGCTCTCTGGTACTGAAGTTGGTGGAGTCACTCAACCAAGGAACAAGCACCCAACCAAAGAATCTCTTCAAGAGCAGTGGTTGCCAACTGGTGGGGTGGGAACCACTGGTGGTCCGCGAGAAAATTTTGGTGGTCCGCAGAGAAATGTCTCATCCCAAAGCACTCCCCCCAAAGCAATTAATCCAGGCTGTGCCGGCCTCATGGCCCACCAACACGCTGGCCTCCACCCTTCAGCCGAGTGCAAACTTTACCTTGAGTCACGAGCTGGAACTGGAAGGTAAGACCAACGGCGAGGGAGGGAAATCCGCCCCGGGGCAGCTTGCTGACATTGGTGGGAAAGTCAGTGCCATATTGCAGAGCTGCAGTAGCCACAAGACTGGCCCTTTGGTCATCCTGGAGCAGCTCCTTCAGTCCATGGCAGGCCGGTGCACCCAGGTGGAGAAGCAGCTGCTCCAGGATGACCAATGGGCCAGTCCTGTGACTCATGCAGCTCTGGAATAGGGGACCGACTTTCCCACCAACGTCACCAAGCCACTGTCAGTCAAAATTCATATTAGTGGTCCGCAGGATTTAAAATTATGAGTTTGGTGGTCTCTGAGGTCCAAAAGGTGGGCAATCCCTGGTCCAGAGAACTGGGGGAAAAAAAGAAGAATTAACGCAGACTTTAACTGGGAAACATGTCTTTGCAAAAGTTCATCTCAGCTGAATTCCAGCATATGAATCCCCATCTGATGTATCAATCAGAAAAAGCTGGAAGGGATCTTGGAGGTCTTCTAGTCCAACCCCCTGCTCAGGCAGGAGACCCTAGACCATTTCAAACAACTGGCTATCCAGTCTCTTCTTAAACGCCTCCAGTGATGGAGCATCCACAACTTCTGAAGGCAACTTCTGTTCCACTGGTTGATTGTCCTCACTATTAGGAAGTTTTTTTTCTTAATTCCAGGTTGATTCTCTCCTGGATTAGTTTCCATCCATTGTTTCTTGTTCTGCCTTCTGGTGCTTTGAAAATTAAGTTGAACCCCCCTATTCTTTGTGGCAGCCCCTCAAATACTGGAAGATATCATGTCACCCCTAGTCCTTCTTTTTTCTAGACAGGCCATTCTCAGTTCCCGCAGCCATTCTTCATATGTTTTAGTCTCCAGACCTTGAATCATCCTGCACTCTTTCTAAAGCCTCAACATCTTTTTTGCAATGTGGTGACCAAAACTGGATGCAGTATTCCAGGTGTGGTCTTACTAAGGACTTATAAAGTGGTACTAACAGTTCACGTGATTTTGATTCTATGCCTCTGTTTATGCAACCAAAGATTGTATTAGCTTTTTTGGCTGCTGCTGCTGCACGTTCATTAGATCATCCGTAGGACTCCTAGGTCCCAAAGTAATTCCTGTTTTTGAGCCAGGTTTCACCTGACCTGAAAAGCAGTAAGTCAGAGAGACCTCATAGTTGAGGGACCTGACAGAACTTTTTTCCAGTTTTATGCTCCTCAAATTGGCACGGAAACCACTTTCCCCGCCACTGGATTGCCCTGAGCATCTTCTGAACCGGCGTCCAAAAACCCAGGCCGTAAACTCCATGGTGACTCCTGTACCCCAGAAAGCCTGAACAAACATTGTTATCCTTCCTTGGCTTGATGCTCAGCTCAGCTTCACATGGATGGCAGATTGTCTTGGGATCTTTTCCAGGAAGAAAAGAAGTTGGAAGGAGAAGGCTGTCCTGTGTTATTGCATTTGACGTATCGATGATATTGAAAATCCTTTCCTAATTTCCACAGGAATATTTTGGACACGTTTTCTAAGTCAAGTGGAAAGATTAACTTGAATATCCTGGTATAATGGGAATAATGAAGAATGTTCGGCAAAATAGTCAATTTGCTTCTTAAATTGGAAACTCTGAAGGCTTGGTATAAATTAAACTGGAGATATTCTTCTTTTTTTTTTTTTTTGTTAGAGCTTGGCCATTGTTGCCTGCATGCTCAAAACCATAAATGCTGAATTACAGAGGTAGCATGAAGTAAGAGCACTCATTAAAGAGGGAAGGTATTAACATTTTATTAAATTAAAAGAAGGGGAAGAAAAGGAAGAAACTGGTGAAATATTTTCCTTCTGTAAGGACACAATTTTTGCTTCACATCACAAGGGAAAACCAGTTGCTCATTTAAGCATAATTTATAACTCTGGAAGGGGGATGCCATGGACATTAGAGGAGTGCTCCTCTGTGTGAGTAAATGATGTGTAAAATGAAATACCTGAGGAGAAGTTACTAAAAGGTCAAATCCTGATAAGTTTGTCTACTTCTAGACACTTCATTTTTGAATTCAGATGTTAACAGATTCCAGACTCCAAGTTTGGAGAAATAAAAGAGGAAGATCAAAGAACTATAATTATATCCTCTATAGACAGACTAAAATAAAAGGGAATGTTTAGCTTTAGAAGATTTAGAATGTATGTATGTATGTATGTATGTATGTATGTATGTATGTATGCATGCATGTATGGTATTCAGCTTTGTTCGGGTATTTTCCCACGCCATTATAGTTGTGCTTTTAAAGTTGTAGCACATATATGGGGACTTCATATATGCCTTGGTTTTCCAGGTCAATTTTATCTTTGGGGTTTCTTAGGATGGCTGCTATTTTTCTGTCTGTTTTGAAGGCAGTCTTGATGTGATGCCTGTGTAGTATCTTACTGATTTTGTCTGTAGTACCTCTTATGTAGGGCAGGACAGCTGTTCCATAGGTCTGTTCATCTTCTAGGTCTCCATTATGTCTCAGTGTGTTTTCAAAACAGACAGAAAAATAGCAGCCATCCTAAGAAACCCCAAAGATAAAATTGACCTGGAAAACCAAGGCATATATGAAGTCCCCTGTGCATCATGCCCTGCCACAAACATTGGACAGACCAATAGAAGAATAAGTACCCGCCTGGATGAACCCAAAAATGCAGTAAAAAAGCTGGAACACACTTCCTCACTAGTCCAACACATGAAAGCCACAGGTCATAGCATCGACTTCAATAGCACCAAAACCCTAGCCACTATAGAAAACCCCAGCTACAGAATTATCAGAGAAGCCATAGAGATTGAAAAAAAAGACCTGAAAACATGAATAGAAGAGATGATTCCACCAGACTGTCAATCATTTGGAAGCCTGCACTCACAAACAAAAAAATCTCCACACCACAAGCCAGGCAAACACCTGGGCACAAACAGATCCCCCCTGATACCTCCAGCTCAAACACACCCCAACCAGGCCACCCAGATGAAACCTAGCTTCCTAGTAAATGATAGGCGTCCGTTTACTCGGAGCCAAGATGCACTAAAAGCCTCCAATACATGAACACAATGTTGCCAGCCAATCAAGACAAAAAAAAAAAACACCACAAAGCAGACAGAAGATTTTAGAAACACCAATCTAGCAGAACACAGCAAACTCCAAGACCAATAAACACAGACCAAGACTCCCAACCAATCAGGATGAAAAAAAAAACCATTCTGGCACAGCAGTAGGCTAGCCCCAAATTTAAAATAGAAATGGCTGTGAAAGTCTGACTCACAGACGAACACAATACAGAAGCCTGATGATGGCAGATGAGATTCTGCCGAAACGGTGCTACAACTTTAAAAGCACAACTATAATGACGTGGGAAAATACCCGAACAAAGCTGAATACCACATATATATATATATATATATATATATATATATATATATATATATATATATATATATATATATATATATATATGTATGTATGTATGTATGTATGTATGTATGTATGTATGTATATGTATATGTATATGTATATGTATATGTATATGTATATGTATATGTATATGTATATGTATATGTATATATGTAGATAGATAGGTAGGCAGGCAGGCAGACCTTTTGGATGAATGTATGGATAGATAGGTAGGTAGGTAGGCAGGCAGGCAAGCAGGCAGGAAGACAGACAAACAGACCTTTTGGATGGATGGATAGGATAGGTAGATAAGTAGGTAGGTAGGAGAAGGCAGGCAGGTCTTTGGATGAATGTATGGATAGATAGGTAGGTAGATAGATAGATTGGTAGATAGATAGATAGATAGATAGATAGATAGATAGATAGATAGATAGATAGATCTATATTGGTAGATAGATGGGTAGGTAGATAGGTAGGTAGGTAGGCAGACAGAAAGACAGATAGACAGGCAGGTAGGTAGGTAGGCAGGCATACAGGCAGACAGACAGAACTTTTGGATGGATGGATGGATGGATTTACAGACAGACAGACAGAATGCGACAGTGGCGGCACTTTGGGAAACGTGCTTCTGCTGCTGCATTCAATACGCCAGATCCGCAGGCTCACCCCATTGAGCCCCTTGCATCTCTCTGGCAGTACATTGGGAAAGTAAAGCAAAGTTGCAGCCACTACACTTGAGGCACCGGTTCCAGAGTGGTGGAATAGTTAATGAGGTGAGCTTGTGGGGCCGGCGCCTCGAATGCCCCCCTGCCGCTTCTTAGTGCCCCTCTGCCTGCCCCCTTGGGGGCTCTAAGAGGCAGTAGGGGGGCATTCGAGGCACCGGCACCGCAGGCTCACCACATAGACTGTTGCACCGGAGTGATGCAAGGGGCTCAATTGGGTGAGCCTGTTGAGCCAGCACATTGAACGCGGCCGCAGTGACACATTGCTCTACTTTCCCAATGTGCCACTGCTGCCGCATTCGAGGCACTGGCTACAGAGTGGTGCAACAGTCAATCGGGTGAGCCTGCAGGGCTGGCACCTCGAACACCCCCTGCTGCCTCTTAGTGCCCCCTGCTGGCCCCCTTTTCTCTTAGTGCCCCCTAAGGCATACCACCCACTTTGGGAACCACTGGTCCAGATTAATGAAAAGAAGGACATGGGGAGACAGGATAGCAATCTTCCAATATCTCAGGGGCTGCCCCAAAGAAGAGGGAGTCAAGCTATTCTCCAAAGCACCTGAAGGCAGGACAAGAAGCAATGGGTGGAAACTCATCAAGGAGAGAAGCAACCTGGAATTAAGGAGAAATTTCCTTGCCTCCAGAAGTCATAAATGCTCCAACACTGGAAGTTTTTAAAAAGTTGTTGGAGAACTATTTGTCTGAAGTTGTGTAGGGTTTCCTGCCTAGGCAGGGGGTTGGACTAGAAGACCTCCAAAGTCCCTTACAACTCTGTTTATTCTATCCTATTCCTATTCCTATTCCTATTCCTATTCCTATTCCTATTCCTATTCCTATTCCTATTCCTATTCCTATTCTATTCTATTCTATTCTATTCTATTCTATTCCTCAAAGCCAACAGTTTGCCTTTAGGGGCAGCTGCAAAGAAATGGGGTACAGAGAGACTGTTTTATGTCCTGGATGTGGAAGGATCTACTGAGTGATTCTAGGATGACGCTTGAGGAATGTGTGTATGTGTATGTGTATGTGTATATGTGTGTGTGTGTGTGTGTGTGTGTGTGTAGGTAGGTAGGTCATCTTTGATGTTTATTCTTGTGAGACCTAATTTAATTAACTCTGTTTATGTTGACAGACCTTATCCTTTGATATGTGGATTAGGCCTGGGTAACTTATTGGGTGCTTTGAGGAAGTTTGCGTAAAATATTTTCCCCATTTGCTATTTTTACTTGATAAATTTAGTTTCAGCTTCACTGTTACCCAAAGAGGAGGCCATCGTGAAACTATCATAGCTGTAGGCTAACCTGAGAAGTATCTGTCTACCTGTCTATCTAACCTATCATGCATCCACTCATCTTAAACAGTGTCTGCCCATTTCTTCAAAAGGGTATCATCTATGAAGGTCATTATGCAAATAAAACGTATAATGAATAGTCATGCATCTCCTTGTTTTTCAGTCCAAATTCTCTAGGTTGGCTTGCATCCAACTTTATTATTCTATGCTCTATAGCTAAATAATGTTCTTCTTAGAATGACTTTTCCTGGCATTTCATAGGAATGGCTGTAGTTCAGCAAAGGGACCTCATAAATACAAATTATGGATCGTATCTTTAGAGAAACATAATGGGCTGTTACTTCCCGTTGCTTTCGATGGGGAGTTTAAACAGATTTTACTTAAACTGACTCCTGTTTAGGTTAGCAGAGCCTTTAAAATGTTGGGTTCTAAGTGCTGCTTGTGGTTGTGTTATTTTAGGTTTGTCCTGATAGCGTTTGAAAATCTGAATCCTGATATATTTATTGTTTGTATAGGGTACCTTCTTCATTCTTTTGGGATTCATTCTTTTGCCACTTAGTGTCTTCTGGAAGTAATGGGATGGAAGCATAGAACAGGTTTGGACCGGTTCTCGAGACCTGGTAGTGGAAATTTTGAGTATTTGGAGAACCGGCAAATCCCACCTCTGACTGGCCCCGCCAACCCCATCTCTTCTCTGCCTCCCATTGAGTCCCAGCTGAATGGCTGGTTGCCCTGCATGGGAGAACAGAGCTGGAAAGCAGGTTAGTGGGATGGGGAGGAAAGGAGGATTTTGCAGTAACCTTCCCCTGCCACACCCACCAAGACACTCCTACAACACCGGTAGTAAAAAAATTTGAATCCCACCACTGGATGGACGAAATTAGGTTAATGCCTATTGTAGTCCAACATCTGGTTTCCCCTAATGGTCAATCACTTGCCTCTAAGGGACTTATAGGTAACAGATGGGGAGTTTCCTCCTTTATTCTATTGTCTTCTATGAGCCAACTCCTACTGAAAAATCCCATTGTGTTTTCAAGATTGGCAGCCTTTGAAAGACGAACTCTCCAATAATGTACCGTGTCCAATCCCAAAGGCAGGTAGCTGTGAACCATGGTTCTGGTAAGTTTAGCTTCTTGAAATCATGAGAAGACCCAAAGAAGAAATTATTTTATTTAGGAAAAAAAAATTTTTTTTTTTAAAAGGTTAAAATTTACATGCTGGCAATTTTCTTATTGGAAGTTGCCTCCGGAAGATTCATTTAGGGGTCTGCTAATTTCTACAGCTCATTTGCAGGGAATATGAATAGCAGCTGAAGCAAAATATGGTGCTTACACACGCTGTAACTAGCCAAGGGGAAGCTGTTCGTAAACGAGCTAACCATCTGCTTTCAGAAAAAGTAATCTCTTAAGGGGTTGTTGCTACGGGTTGGGTTTCTTTTTTTTCTTTTTTTAAAAAATCCTCCTTATCCATCTTCAATTCTTTCACTCCTTGCAAAGGAAAAAGGAAAGACACAAAACTAAGGAGCAGCAAAATATTCTCTTTCGAATCTAGATTGCCCTTAATCCCCCCATTTTGATCTGCTGGATGAAAATCTTAATAAACAGAATAGTACCAGCAAGCAGATCCTTTGTGTTCTGACCCAGCTCCCAAACACAACAAACATTCCCTTTATTAGGAGCCCCAGCAAAACATCTCCCTCCCTCCCTCCCTCCCTCCCTCCCTCTCTCTCATACACACACACACACACACACACACACACACTGCAGGCTAACAAGTCCATCCGGCAGGGAGTTGTCTGCCACCCCTGTTCATCTCTGCCCCCTGCCTTTTATTCCCAGAGCTAGGGTGGGGCTTTGATAGCAGTGGTAGCTCTTCCATCCCAAGGACCAGCTCATAGATTTCCACTGCTCTCCTTTCCTCTGCCTTCTGCACATCCATACATCAGGCACTGGACCCAGCTATTCCTCCTCTTCCTCATCAGCCGCCTCCAGATCTGGGGGCTGTTGACTCTCCCATCTTAGGGCTGACGGATGGCCCAAGCTCCGCCTCTGTCTCTCCCTCTGCCAGCTTCATTCCTTCTTCCCCCTCAGAGCTCTCAGGTTGCCTTGATACTGGCCCTCCCGCCTCGCCTCCTCCTCCCTCCTCCTCCTCCTCCTCCTCCTCCTCCTCCTCCCTCCTCCTCCTCCTCCTCCTCCTCTGATTCAACTGCTGGAGGGACTGGCTGCCAACAGGCCACAACACCTTGATTTTGTTGTTTGTTATTATATTGCTTTATTGCAAGGCAATGCTCACACAGGAGACAAACATTGAATGTCTAACTGAACATTTATCTAACATTCCAGGGTCCCCAATTCGTGGTCTGTTCAAAACAGGCTGTGGAAGCATTGGGCGAGTGTGTGCATGTAATTCCACTTGTGCATGTAGCTGGTGGGCGAGTGTGTATGCGCCGTTCCATTTGTGCAAGGAGCGTGCGTGCATGCATGCCTGCCACTTACACAAATGGAGCTGCACTCAGAACCCTTCCCCTCTCTCCCTCCACCCCCAGTGGTGGTATTCTACTGGTTCGGCGCGGTTTGATGAACCGGTAGTAAAAAAATGCTACCTTTCGGCTGAACCGATAGTAAAAAAAAACATCTACTGGTTCAGCTGAACCGGTATTTCTTTTTTTTCCCCCTCCCGACGATCAGCTATTCTGACAATCAGCTGTGCTGGGATCCCCCTCACTGTCTTACTGCTTCACCCAGTAGGCTTCCCTGAAGCCCAGGAGGCAAAAAAAGGAGTGCGGGGTGTGTGTATGTGATGCACAGAAAAAAGAACCCACGCCCACCCAGTCACATGACCATGCCCACCTAGCCACTCCCACCTAGCCACGCCCACAGAACCAGTAGTAAAAATATTTTCATCTCACCGCTGTCCACCTCCACTTTCATCCTCAGCCGGAAAGCTTGGAGACCCTTGCAACATTTGTGTTGTTGTGAACCTCGGTTTACAGCTGAAAGGGTCTTGAACAAAAGATGTCCATATTTTCATGGCAATGGTAAAGCAAGGAGAGCTTTGAAGAGTGGTGGTTTCCATAATACACTGTACATCACGCAGCAAGACAAGTGTAAACACTTAAAAATGACTTTAAGGGCTCCGTTTATAAACCCTGTAAATCAATTGGATATAAAGAAAAGGGCAGTCAGGAATTAAATACCTATGTACTTTTTCTAAGCAGCTCGTTCTTTCCTCATGTATAAATAACAACGCCGTGCAGAATTTAGCAGTAAGGATTAAGCCCAAGGTTTGAAAGTTTTTCATATTATAAAATGATTCAAAGCAACTGCTTGCCAATGTCACAGTAAGTATAAATTGTACAATCTAAATTGTGTGATTCATATTTAACATTAATGTAAACTTTTCACATCCTTAAAAGTTTAATTAATTTAAATCATCCTGGTGTTAACCATTTTTATTTTCTGTTGCATAAACACACTGTAGATGTTAACTAAATATATTGGTATTATTAGCATTTTATAATGCAATGAAACAATTAACTTGGGGAAAAATAAATGAATAATTCAGCTAAATGGGTTCCTGAAGACTGCTATTTTTTGTGAGCAGTTGCAGGTCTCTTGAAAGTGGCTACAGAAATCACGGAATCACCAAACAAAGCTAGAGAAATCATGCAATATATCAGGAAAGCAAATAAATTGATTTCTGTTCACCCTTTTCAATGGCCTGTAAAATTGGGATCATTTGTCCTATAATATCTGATATTTAGTAAATCCTTAGAGCCAAATGAGAACACCTGAAAAATAACAAAAGCAATGAAATCAAAGAAAATCAAAAAGAATGAAAAGAATATTGGAACAATGGCTTCCTTCCATGCTAGAAAGAAATCTCCCTTAGTGGGTGGAGTTTCTATCAGGGGTGGGCTTTGAAAATTTTAGCAAAGGGTTCTCTGCCCGGTTGCTGGGTGGGCGTGGCCTAGTTGGCCTCCTGCACCACCCGAGGGAGGGCTTTTTGCCCTCCCTGGGCTCCGGAGGCTTTCCTCGAGTCTCCGGGAGGGCAAAAACGGGCTCCCCGGACTCCGGAGGCTCTCTGTATGCCAGAAACTGGCCCATTTCCGGCCTTCCTGAGCCTCCGTGCACGCCCTGCACTAAGGTGACCAACTTTTTTACAACGAGGAGCAGGACACAAATAAATTGAAGAAAAAAAACCAAGCCACTTGTGCGCGGCACACTCTCTCAAAACAATTCTCCTCTGTGGAGCGCGTGCGTTTCATAATCACGTCTTGCCGCACTGTACCGAGCCCTAATGAATCGTCATGTGAAATACGAATACATCACGTCACACACAACGGATCGTCTCGGCGTCGATCAAATACGGAGATTTACAGATTAGTCTTCAAATATCAAAAAGGAGGACATGTAGGGGGACACTTTTCGAGAGAGGACGGAACTTACAAAAGGAGGACTGTCCTCCCTAAAGGAGGACGGTTGGTCACCTTACTGCACTTACCTGCATCCAAAACTGGCCGTGTGGAGACTCCTGGGAGGGGAGGGGCAGGGTGGGCGGGGCCAGCCAAGAGTGGGATTTGGGGGTTCTCCGACCCGCACAGAATCTTACCTAGGGGCTCTCACGAACCCCTGCGAACCCCCAGCAGCCCACCCCTGGTTTCAATTACATTCTCACACATGGGTTGCTATGGAAGTTAATACTTTACTCAAGATCAAGGAGAGGACAGCAGAGAAGGAATGCAAAACCAAAGCGAGTCTCTGAAAGAAACTTGCCGGAGGAGTTTTGTTTTTAAGAAAAATAGTTAAAATCCAGCCCAGGGGTCCAGCCCAGCTAGAACAGGGTGGTCAGTCAGTTCAGAGATCAGAGGTTCGTGAACAGGATCCACACAAACATCACACAAGGGCCAGAGACCAGAAATCCGTTTCCAGAAAAGGAAGATGGGCCGAGGTTGCCCCTTAAATCAGCCGACTGCCTTTAATTAAGGGATTTTCTCCCCTGCTTGGCAAGGAGCCTGGTAGAACACCCCTGTCCACTTGCCAAGCGTGGGGCCGACTGCTCCATCTGCTCAGATTATCTACAAAGAAGGGAGGGGGGTCAAACCAATTTCCAAAGCACCCAAAGGAAAGACAAAAAAAACAATGGCTGGAAACTAACCAAGGAGAGAAGCAACCTAGGAGTAAGGAGACTTTTCCTAATGGTGAGGACCAATGGAATAGAAGTTGCCTCCAGAAGTTGTGGCTGCTCCATCACTGAAGGCTTTCAAAAAGAGACCGGACAACCATTTCTCTGAAATAATATAGGGCCTCTGGCTCAAACAGGGGGTTGGAGTAGACAACCTCCAAGGTCCCTTCCAACTATATATATATATATGAAATTACCCCTCACGCATCATCACAAAATCTCCAGAACTGTAAAGCCTACAAACTTGACATTTGGCACATCTGTTCCTCTTGGCTTCTAGGGGCTCACTAAGAAAGGATTTTTCAAAATGACCATCAGAGCATTTCCTATATTATTATTATTATTATTATTAACACGCTCTGATGCTAAGGAGTTCCACTCCCCCTCCCCACCTGAAAAGAAACCTGTTCCAAATGCAAAACAGAAACAGTGGAGAGGAGTTTCAGTCTCAGTTTCAGTTTCAAAGCAGCACCAAGCAGCTTTAGTACAGAACAGTTGAGCTAAGCCACACCCAGGCTCCTTGCTGTCTCCTTGCTCACACAACAATACTCTTTCAGTTTCCAAACAGCCCTCCACTCTCTCACACACGGACAGGATACTAGCGAGAGGAATACTGATGGATGCTGGTAGGCAGAGGCAGAATTTTTTCCACCTTATTTTCCTCCCCAAAAGCTAAGTCTGACCACATACAGTAGTTTCACAGCAAAGCAGAGGTATCCAGCTAGTTCTAAAATACAACTAAAAAGCCATTTTTGCTGGGTTTGATTAGCCTCATGTGATTCTTGGTGTGCTCCACAGCTTCTGCTGGAGATGCTTCCTCACGTTCATCCTAAGTGGCCAAGTCCTGGCCAATGACAGAAGCCTTGGATTCTTAGTCCATGAAATAGATTTATTTATTTTTTGCCTACATACTATTACTTTTCCCTTAAGGAAGAGAGTTGGGCTGTTTGTCCTATTCCGCATTTGGTGTGACGTGGGGGTGAGTTTTTAGTTCTGTACCATTCTGCTGACTTTACAGTAAAATAGGACTGGAATTTTCTGTCCTGTGGACTGATGCCATAGCAAATTCCTCCTCCCCTTCTTTTCCTTGGAGAGGGTAATTAATGGGGTGTACTGTTATTTGCATATGAGATAGTGTTTGCAAAACTTTCTCCATTGATGTAGGTGTAGCTTCTCAGATCTTCTTCCTCACTCTCTTCTCCCCCTCCCTCTTTTTTACTTTTAATTAAAGCAGATCGTACCTTAAAGGGCCACTTGTTTTTGAGTGAGAGTGTCACCTTCCTTCTGGGTCCAAATGTGACATAGCTATTAAATGTCATTGATATTGTGATATTCCATTTATGTTCCTTTTTAGCAGCAAGGTGAGCTATAGTGGCACAATGGTTAGAATGCAGAATTGCAAGCCACTGTCACCAGTTCGATCCTGACTGGCACAAGGTTCACTCAGCCTTCCTTCCTTCCTTCCTTCCTTCCTCCCAGTGGTTAGAATGCAGAATTGCAGGCTGACTCTGCCTTCCTCTTCCTTCCTTCCTTCCTTCCTTCCTTCCTTCCTTCCTTCCTTCCTTCCTTCCTCCCAGTGGTTAGAATGCAGAATTGCAGGCTGACTCTGCATTCCACTGTTAGCAATTCGATCCTGACTGGCTCAAGGTTGACTCTTCCTTCCTTCCTTCCTTCCTTCCTTCCTTCCTTCCTTCCTTCCTTCCTTCCTTCCTTCCTTCCTTCCTTCCTTCCTTCCTTCCTTCCTTCCTTCCTTCCTTCCTTCCTTCCTTCCTTCCTTCCCTCCCAGTGGTTAGAATGCAGAATTGCAGGCTGACTCTGCATTCCACTGTCAGCAGTTCAATCCTGACCCGCTCAAGGTTGAGTCAACCTTGAGTTTGTGTGCTTACAACCAGAGAACCAGTTGTGAACATAACTGCAGCCCACCTCTGGATGGAAGTGAGATGAGTCCAGAAGAGGCAGCAACTTGAGCATCACTAGTTATCTGGTGAAAGGTAGTTTACCCCCTGCAAAGCACCAAGGTTAGCCACACAAGCACCGAAGAGAAGGAACTAGCAATTTAGGCTGTCAGGACTGCACTGTATCTGGCATGTGCCATATGCTAAATAAATAGCATGTGCTTGTTGATTTGCAAAATATTCGTAAAGGCAGCGTAGTATGTGAACGGGCGCAAGGCACGGGTAGTTTGAAGGAATTATAGCAAATATTGAGAAGTCAGCAAAGATGTCTCCATATGGCAACAGATGAATATTGCTGTAACAATGTGCAAATCTTGCAAGTGCTGCATTATTGCTAACTTTCGTCTCAGCTCATCTCTTTACAGCACCCACCTTGGTATTTTATTGGATGGGAGATGGAAGCGTGACAGTCACTCAGTCATGCCGCACAGGCGTAAGAACTACAGAGGCTGCAGTTGTCTAAAGTGCTGGTGCTACAAGTCGTGTGTAGAACAAAACAAAGGGGATGGAGAATGTCTCTCATTATTAAACAGTATTAAGGAATGATGGCATTTAAGCTTTTAAATGGTTACACCTCTAACTTATGACATACTGCATTCTTGCATGGTATGGGGGCAGCTCTGTAGCAGACAAAAAAAGCTCTACAGAGAATCATTAAAACTGCCCAGAATATCATCAGGCTCCAGCTACCAGCCCTGGATGACATCCTCGCATCTCGCTGTTCGAGGAAGTTGCACAACATTTTCAGAGACTCTTCCCATCCTGCTCACAATCTTTGTGGAACTGTTGCCTTCTGGCAGAAGATACAGAACAATTAAAACCTGGACCACACGTTTTCTGAACAGTTTTTATCCCAGAGCTATAATTGCACTTAACAATGAACTTAAGGACCACCATCAGTGAGCTGTTGGACAGTATTACGTGGTCTGTTGTGTGGATGCTTGTGTGTTTTTAGGAGGCGGGGAATTTTGGTGGGTGGGGAGGTGTTTGGGGATTGTCGTGTGTGTGTGCGTGTGTGTGCATGTTGGGTCTGGTCTCTGGGTCCCATGTGAATTTTGTTGTATGTGTATACTGTGTATATATGTACAATGACAATAAAGAATTCAATTCAATTCAATTCAACTTTGCAATCAGAGAATAACACAATAACAGAGTTGGAAGGGACCTGGGAGGTCTTCTAGTCCAACCCCCTGCTCAGGTAGGAGACCCTCTACCATATCAGACAAATGGTTGTCCAATCTCTTCTTAAAAACCTCCAATGTTAGAGCACCTACAACTTCTAGAGGGAAGTTGTTCCACTGGTTGATTGTTCTCCTGGTTGCTTCTCTCCTTGATGAGTTTCCATCCGTTGCTGCTTCTCCTGCCTTCAGGTGCTTTGGAGAATAAGTTGACCCTCCCCACCTCTTCTGTGGGGCATCTCCTTAGATATTGGAAGGCTGCTATCATGTCACCTCCAAGTCTTTCTCTTCATTAGACTAGACATACCCAGTTCCAGCAATTGTTCTTTATATGTTTTAGCCTCCAGCCCCTTAATCATCTCTGTTGCTCTTCACTGCATTCTTTCTAGAATCTCAGCAACTTTTCTTATATCATGGCAACCAAACTTGGATGCAAATATTCCAAGTGTGGTCTTACCAAGGCATTATAAAGTGGTATTAACACTTCACGTGATCTTGTTTCCATCCCTCTGTTAATGCTAGAATGTCATCGGCTTTTTTGGCAGAATGACTGGGAAAGGGTGTGCCAAGTTTTTAAGGGAAGAATAACATTGTAGAACCCATGGTCCATGCTTCAGCATTTCAGCAAAATACCAAATATAAGGGGAAGCACTTATTAAAAAGAAAAAGAAAAGCAGCTACATGCATCACACTGTTTCTCAATTAACAAAGTTCACTCTGGTTTCTGAGCTTTGGCTATGAAGTCTTCTTTCTCAAGCACACTAGACCACACTGTTTTTTTTTTAAACTGGCTTTTGACATGCTCATTACTTCGGACTCTTTGAGTCTTTGATTATATGCCAGATACCCATAAAACATGACTAATAGGCTGTAATGAAAGAAGAATGACGGCAGCCAACTTGCTCCGAGGAGGAAGTCCATTTTTGTGAGTGTTCTGGTGGCTGGGTCATTCTGGCTCGGATATCGCGCGCATCAAGCTGCCACAACCAATATAAAAATAGGCCAATTGCTAAGTGCTGAAACAAGGACTTCATGATTTGGTCGTTTAGACCCCCCCCCCCAAAAAAAGCAAATTGTCAGTTTCATTTCCCAATAATGGATTTGGAATAACAGAGCAGCCTATTATTTTTTCCTCAATCTCTGCTTTTCCAAGAAAAGCTGTAGGAGCGTGAGCAAAGACAATTAACCAATCTGAAAGGATCTGTATTGGACTATTTGCGGGACAATCTTATTTTCTGACATCACGAAGACAGCTGCTAAGACCTCGGCTGAGATACTGAGGGTTGGTTCCAAATGGTATTGAGCACTGTCACCAGCAAGTTCAGCATGTTGAAGTCTTATTGATTTCTGGAAATAAATGAGACTAAAAGAGTCTCAGACTGGCAGCATGGCACTTCTGAAGGGAAGAATAGAAAACAAACACACCCCTCCCCCTTGCAAAATTACTGTATCCCAGGGGCACGCTAAAATAGCAGAGAATTCTGTGTTGAAATGTGTCTTAAATACATGGGGAATAAAAGACCCATACTAGTGGGAAGATCAGAAGTCGCTCTAAGAGATTGGGCGCCAAACCCCAAATTCCCTTGGGGAACCATTACGGATTATTTTCTTGACCTGGTCTGATGAGCAAGAATCAAGACTAATAAAGGAGAATATTTGTAGCTTCAGATGGAAATGAGAGGGGTCCTTGGTGCTCTCTGAGCTTGGTGGTTTTCCTGCAGGTGGTTCATGACCCAACTAGGTAACATGAAGGAAGGTGCTAGAAGGAAGTGGGATTTGCAGGGGTGGTGGAGGAGGAGGAGGTGGAAGAGGAGGACTAGTACTATGGGATCCTTGGCTCTCTCTGAGCTTGGTTGTTTCCTTGCAGATGGTTCATGATCCAAACTAGGTAACATCATCAGTACAAGAAGGGAGTGAGATTTTCAGAAAGGAGGAGAAGGAGGACTACGGGGCCCTTGGTGTTCTCTGAGCTGGCTTGCTTTCTTGCAGATGACCCAACCAAGGTAACATCATCAATACTAGGGAAATTGGGCTTGTCCAATAGTGTATGACTCAAGCACTGATGATGTTACTCTACTCTACTCTACTCTACTCTACTCTACTCTACTCTACTCTACTCTACTCTACTCTACTCTACTCTACCCTACCCTACCCTACCCTACCCTACTCCACTCCACTCCACTCCACTCTATTCTTGGACAGCAGCCCAACTTTCAACAGACCATAATACTCCAACATGCAACTATCCTTTCTGGATGTAACCGAATGTTATCCACATCTGTGCTCATTATTCCTTTAGCATCAAAGCAAATCCAGAAATAAATGGCTGAGCTCATAAACAAAGCTTTTCTCTTAACATTCCTTCTGCCTGTAATAAATAAATAAAAAATAAACAAGCATGAATCCCCCCCTTTTTTTTTATCAAAAGCTCCATAGCGATTATATTAACTTCTCCCTGCCTCGTTTCCAATGATGACTGTGAAATCTTTTTTTTTTCTTGTTTCAATTCATAGTTGCTTCCAGAATGCTGATTTGATCCAGATTGAACAGGATGGGTGTGTGAGGGTGTGAGGGTGTGTGTGTGTGTCACCCATCATCACAATTATCAAAACGAGGAGAAAGAGTTGTATTGAAAAGATGTGATAACTTTGCTTTCCCTCCACTCCTCTTTAACCTATGCTATTATTTATTAGGGATGCTCTGTCTTTGCTTACTCAGTTTTTCCTGCTGAATGCCTTCCTCCCCGGCCCTTTACCAATTCTTCGGCTCTTTCCTGACTCTGCTGTTTTGTCTCAGCAGTGCTTTTGTGTGTGTGTGTGTGTGTGTGTGTGTGTGTGTGTGTGTGTGTGTGTGTGTAGAGCACTCTTCTTTTGCCTCCTGTCTAATTTCTTGGGGAAAGCTCTGATCTGCCAGTGCTGCTGAATGCATTTTGGCTAAACCAGAGACACATGATAGGGGGGGCAGGGGGATATTGAAAGATGGGCAAAACTCCCAAACGGATGGGGAGGTCAAAGGTTAGGGACAATGAGAACAGAACCAGGCAGGGATCCGGAGAAGAGACACGAGCCTTCAGAAATGTGGTAGCTCCAGAAGTCAGAATCTGGTGAAGCTGTTTAGATGCTCCGTGGTTCAAGCAAGCCATCCTGGAAAGTCCTTGATAGCACTTAGCAATTATATACCGCTTCACAGCCCTGTGATGACCCGTAGTCTCTCAAAATAACCCCAAACCCAAAACATATATTAAAGTCCGGTAAAGCCTTCAACTTAACTTCACTGTTTTATTAGGCACGGTTTAAAGTCACAAAAGTAAATGAGGCAAACAGAAAACCAAAACAAACCACATTGATGAGAGTTCTGAAACAAGCCAAGATAACTAATTATAAACTCCAGGAAAATAACCAAGAAAAGTCCATGGGAAGAACACCAGCAAAGATAAGGCTCTTTCAAGGTGAACACGAATTGACTTTAGCAATTCTAACTGCGCAGTTGGAAACTTATATACATAGCTCCCACCTGCAAGCCACGAGGAGGATCATGGTAATCTCCTCTTGAGTAGACCTCGCTTTTCCCTGATCCTCTCCTCCCTGCGTGACCTAGGATGGATAGGGGATGGGCCTGGATCCTCCTCTGACTGCTCAGCCGGACTCTGCCCTTCCCCAGCCTCCTCCACAACCTCTGGAGCCACACTCCCACTCCCTGTTGGCTGTTCCTCCTCTTCATCAGAGTCAGACTCCACCAGGGGCATGACAATCCCTCTCTAAGCAGTTTACAGAGTCAGCCTCTTGCCCCCAAACAACCTGGGTTTACTGACCTTGGAACAGTGGTGGTATTCAAAACAAATTTACTACCGGTTCTGTGGGCGTGGCTTAGTGAGCGTGGCAAGGAAGGATATACTGTAAAATCTCCATTCCCTCCCCACTCCTGGGGGAAAGTTACTGAAAAATCCCATTCCCTCCCCCATCCCACTAACCTGCTTTCCAGCTCCATTTTCCTGCGCAGGGCAACCAAAGGAGACACAGCTGATCATCTGGGACTCAATGGGAGGCGGAGAATAGATGGGGTTGGCGGGGCCAGTCAGAGGTGGTATTTGCTGGTTCTCCAAACTACTCAGAATTTCTGCTACCAGCTCTCCACAACTGGTGAGAACCTACTGAATACCACCACTGCCTTGGACGGCTGGAAGGCTGAGTCAACCTTGAGTCAGTCAGGATCGAACTGCTGGCAGTGGGCAGAGTCAGCCTGCAATACTGCATTCTAACCACTGTGCCACCAGGGTTACTTATAAGATTAAAAGGAGGCAAAAGAGGAGAGGAGGACGAGGAGAGCAATAGCACTTAGACTTATATACCACTTCATAGTGCTTGACAGCCCTCTCTAAGCAGTTTTACAGAGTCAGCCTCTTGCCCCCAACAATCTGGGTCCTCATTTTACCCACCTCGGAAGGATGGAAGGTGGAGTCTACTTTGAGCTGGTTAGGATCAAACTACTGGCAGTGGAGTGCAGGGACAGCCTGCAATTCTGCATTCTAACCACCGTTAGATAGCAAAAACAAAGTAAAGTAGTCTCTGCAGGTTTTACTCCGCTAGTCATTGCTGGTTTTAGGGGGAGGGGCTCAATTTTGTTTCAAGGCTGCTGAGCCAGCACTGTCCAGAGACGTTTCCGTGGTCATCTGGGCTGCGTGATGTCATGGAGTGCGGTTACCCTCCCAGCGAAATGGTACCTATTTATCTATTCGCATTTGCATCCTTTTGAACTGCTAGGTTGGCAGGAGTTGAGGCAAGGATGGGAGCTCACCCTGTCATATGGTACCCAGGTCTCAAACCCGGGCTGTCGGCTTTCTAGCCAACAAGCCCAGCGTCTTAACCACTGAGCCACCATGTGTGGTTTGTGTGTGTGTGTGTGTGTGTGTGTGTGAGAGAGAGAGAGAGAGAGAGAGATGTATAAAAACATAGTATTGGTGAAATGATATAGTATCAGTGAGTTGTATGACATATAAATTCAATAAATAAATATATAAAGATGCATAATACTTTGGAAAATTGCCTGCAAAATTATGTTCATAGGAAAAATGTGACTATTGGGAGAAATGGTTATGAAAATATGTACAAAAAATGAAAACAAATTGAAGATCCATATCATAATGCCTAGACTGATAGAAAATGACATCAATATCTAATTAACTAGAAAATGTAAAGCATGAAATTGAATATCATTTATTCCAATGCTTAAAAAAATAGCAGATTTCTATATGGAAAAAAAAAGATTTCACTATATACAGGTTTTCAGACTATTAAGTACTTGTCCAGTTTCTGTTTTTAGAAAAATGCTCAGGATAACTTTAAAAAGGTAATAAAAGTAATCCAGGGATCAAAACCAGTTAAAGAAATGTAAAAAAAAATCAGCTGCAAAAATCAAACAACCAAACTACTGAATTGGCTTCTATATGGTATTTTTAGAATTATTATTTCATATTTTTTCCTTTAGAGAATCCTTTGCATGCATCTGTCGTAAATATAGATGGGTCACTCAGAAAGATCATACAACTATGATATGGGATTTATTTTCTAAATGGTTGGAAAATAAAGTAAGAACTTAAATAAATATTGTTATAATGGTAAGATATATAAGATTGACTAGTTTACAATATGAATGTAATCATAGTAAGAAATGTAAACAAAATATGAACATTTGCACAAGATATATGTACCCAGTTGACACACTGTATAACTGAAAGATGGATTTATTGTTTTTTTTTTAATATAAATTTTATTTGGGTTTTCACAAAAAAAAAAACCCATAATACAAATAAAACATCTTTTTTTGAGAATAGCATGATCACGGGTTATCACTTCTTCATACAGACACAAACTCAATTTCATATTCATCTTTGTGTTCTATTCCATGTCTTATTACTGTTTAACATTTTCTACATAGTTTTTCCCCTCCTTTAATTTTCTCAACTTTATTTTTAATTATCTCATATCTCAATTCAAATCATTATATTTATATTTTTGTCTGTTCAATTTCATATTATCTTTTCTCATTAAACAAATTTTCCCCTGTAGTTACTAATTGGAATATGACACCTTTATATCTTTTAATTTTGTCCATTCAACTCTTATTTAAACTTCAATGTATACTTTTAAGATCATAACGATCAATATAATACGTAACTTCCAATCAAATTCTGCTTGGTACATTCTTAAAATACACACTATATTCTTAAAAAAGTATATAAATAAATAAATAAAAAAAACACTCATTCCATTCCGATTCAATTCTATCGTTAATATTCATTAAAATCTTAACATCTTTTTCTTTTCAATTAAATATCATACTTCCTTGTGAACACTTATAAACTTTCCATAATTAATTCTTTTATTTCCATATTTCTCTTCATTTATATTTTTATAAATCATTAATAATAATTGAAATGTTCCCATCCTTTCCTAATTTCATTCTCACATTCACTTTATTTCATTTATTTATTAACAGACATGCCACTATATTACAATAAATATTTTATCCATCATTTTAGTCATCATATTTTCTAAAATTATTTCTATTTCTAATATAACAATACTATCTTAATATTACCATTGCAGAATCCCTTTTTCAATTAAATTTTCACCCATTATCTCTAAACAGGCTTATACTTTCAATCCTTATACCTTTTCCCTGTTTCTTTATATCTTGTTTCTGTCATTTATAACTTCTTTTCCTCCCCCCCCCTCTTCTTCTCTCTCCCCTTTTTACCCCCTTGTCTCTCTACTTCTAATTCTCTCTTCTGTAATCCCCTCTTCTGTTGCTTTCTAATATTGTAATTATTTTCAAACTATTCTTTTTCTGGTTGTTTTTTCAAATCTTAAACTTTTCACTCTCTTTCCCCCTTTCCTTCCCCCACATAAAATTACTTGATCATTAAAGATGGCTTCTTCTTTGTCCAAATCTTTTTGTTCTGCAAGCGTTTCTTGTTGTTTCTCATAGTTCCAAATCTCCATTTCTAAGAATTGAAATATGAAGCCAAAAGAACCTCTCCCTTCTTGTGCATCTTCTTTCTGCTTTTTAAGTTCCATTTTCAGTTCTTCTAGAAGTGATGTCAATACTTTTAAACAACCACCCAATTGATTTTAGTCATTTAAATGCAATAACCAAAAATCCAAAAATCACCAAGTAATCCAAATAATCCAAAGCTGTTTCTTCTTGCTTCTTTTTTCCACTTTCTCTTCCTGGGGTTCTATTATTTTGTTACAAAGTTTGAGTTGGAATGTATCGTTTAGGAATCTTGTTAAGGTTTCACTGTAAATTCCTTTTAGTTCCAGGCAGTCTCTTCCATTTTTCCAGATCCTGACCTTTTGTTCTCTTTCTCTCCCTTCCTGATTTTAAAAGTTTTTAAATATCCAAAAATCTTTATTATCCCTTTGACATTTTATTTTCAGCTTAAATGCCTATTAATGTCAAAGTGGTTTTTTGTCAATTTCTTACTTAAGTCTCTTAGTTGTCAGTATAAGGAAGGGAGGAAGAAAAAAAAAACCAAATCCTTTCCCTTCCCTCTCTCCTTCGCCGCTTCAAACTCTTCTTTGGGAACAATGTTATTTTTATAGTTTAAATTCCAGGGTACGTTACGTTGTTGCTTTTTCAGTTTAACCTGGTCAGCCAAAACTTTCTCTTCTTATCTTCCTCCTGCACTTTCTTTTCCAGTCGAGTTCATCTTTGAGGTGGCCATTTCTGACCACTGCTACAACCGCCTTCAGGAAAGGGAGTTATGGCCAGCTGGGGAGGAGAGATGAGGCTCTCCTCAACCCTGCTGGCAGTCTCCTCCCCCTCTTCACCACCTCTATGGGGTGGCTTAGCCTGAACCCAGCCGGCTCGGGCGCCTGGCGGCGAGCACAGATCAAAACCACGCACGATCGTGGATTTCAGTCCGTCGCCAAAGACGCTCTAACCGGAAGTCAAAGATGGATTTATTGTTAAATAAAATAAAAAATATTTGGGGAAAAAAGAAAGAAAGATCATACAACCGGCAGGCACAATATTGGATATAAACAGAGTGGGAAGATGGAACTTCACTTGAGAAAAGTCAAGTGAATGGATTTAGACCAGGGGTGGGATTCAAATTTTTTAACAACCGGTTCTGTGGGCATGGCTTAGTTGGTAGGCGTGGCTTGGTGGTCATGTGACTGGGTGGACATGGCTTGGTGGTCATGTTACTGGCTGGGCATGGCCAACTCAACATCACTCACATCGAGGCACACATCTCCTCACCTGGCCTCTCATCACTGTGGGGATGCTGCAACAGTCATAAGTGTGAAAAATGGTCATAAGTCACTTTTTTCACTGCCATTGTAACTTTGAATGGTCACTCCACACAAGCAAAGTACCAGCAAAGGAGGGGGAAAGAATTCCAGAGAAGTTCCAGAGACAGGAAGTCTAGTCCTGCCAAGAATGTAATAAGGGTTAATGGATAGGCAGTTTCTGTAAGCAACACCAGAATGTTTCCTTCCTGCCTTCCTTACAGGATTAGGCCAGTAATTTCTTCTAACAACCGGTCCTCTAAACTGCTTAGAATGTCAACAACCAGTTCTAGGGAATAGGTGTGAACTGGTAGAATCCCACCCCTGATTTAGACAAATTTGGATTGTTGCACTCTTAGCACTGTGACTAAAAAAAAGCTTTTGCAAGCAGATTCCATCACCTGTGTAACATAAGATGGGGGAACTTAACAAAAGACTGTAGCATTTGCCCTGAGCGGCATCTATAGCAAAGATACCTAAGGAATTCACATAAAAGTTTATTTATTAACAAGACAGTCATAAATGTTTCCTTATTACACTCTAACTTACTTTCTTTTTAAAATGTATTATTGGAGGGGGGGTCATACTAGAAAAGACAAACCAAAAGTAAAAATGGAATGGAATGGAATGGAATGGAATGGAATGGAATGGAATGAAGGAAAGGAAAGGAAAGGAAAGGAAAGGAAAGGAAGGAAGGAAGGAAGGAAGGAAGGAAGGAAGGAAGGAAGGAAGGAAGGAAGGAAGGAAGGAAGGAAGGAAGGAAGGAAGGAAGGAAGGAAGGAAGTTGCAGAGTGGGAGGGAAGGAGAGAGGGAGAGAAGAAGGAAAGAAGGAAGAAGGATGGGAGAGTGAGAGGGAGGGTGATAGGGAGAGAAGGAAGGAAGGAAGGAAGGAAGGAAGGAAGGAAGGAAGGAAGGAAGGAAGGAAGGAAGGAAGGAAGGAAGGAAGGAAGGAAGGAAGGAGAATGGGAGAGTGGGAGGGAGGGAGAGAGGGAGAGAAGAAGGAAGGAAGAAGGATGGGAGAGTGGGGGAGGGAGGGAGAGAAGAAGGAAGGAAGGAAGGAAGGAAGGAAGGAAGGAAGGAAGGAAGGAAGGAAGGAAGGAAGGAAGGAAGGAAGGAAGAAGGAAGGAAGAAGGATGGGAGAGTGGGAGGGAGGGGAGAGGAAGGGAGGAAGTAAAAGGGAGGGAAGGCGGGAGGGAGGAAGGGAAAGAAAGGGAGGGAGAGTGTGATGGCCTGTAGTCTCTCAAAATAATCCCAAACCCAAAACATATATTAAAGTCCGGTAAAGCCTTCAACTTAACTTCACTGTTTTATTAGGCACAGTTTAAAGTCACAAAAGTAAATAAAGAGGCAAACAGAAAACCAAAACAAACCGCATTGATGAGAGTTCTGAAGCAAGCCAAGATAACTAATTACTACTCCTAAAAATAAAATCCTATGGTATCTCTGGACAACTGAATAACTGGATAGAAGCATTCCTGTCAAACAGACAACAAATGGTCAAAATCGGGAGCGTCCTATCAAATCCAGTACCTGTCAATAGTGGTGTCCCCCAGGGCAGTGTTCTAGGACCAACTCTCTTCATACTCTACATAAACGACCTCTGTGATCATATTAAGAGCAATTGCGTTCTCTTCGCTGATGATGTAAAGCTGTTCAATACCACAGACAATACTGCTACCCTACAAAAGATCTTGACTATGTATCTGAATGGTCAAACAAATGGCAACTTCAAATCTCAACAAATAAATGCTCTGTCTTACATATTGGCAAAAAAAAATCAGAAAATAAAATACAAGCTGAACAGTCAAGATCTTGTTGATGACCCAAGCTCTGTGAAGGACCTTGGAATACTCACCTCTAATGATCTAAGTGCTAGAGCCCACTGCAACTACATAGCCAAAAAGGCATTAAGAGTTGTTAACCTAATCCTACATAGCTTTTTCTCTGGTAATATCACACTACTAACCAGAGCATACAAAACATTTGCTAGACCAATACTCGAATACAGTTCATCAGTCTGGAACCCTCATTACGTATCTGATATTAGCACAATTGAGAAAGTCCAGAAATATTTCACAAGAAGAGTTCTCCACTCTTCTACTCGTTGTAGAATACCTTATGCCACCAGACTTGAAATTCTAGAACTAGAAAACCTTGAATTACGCATTTCTTCGGTCTGACTTAAGCATGGTATATAAAATCATACATTGCAATGTCCTACCTGTCAATGAATACTTCAGCTTCAACCATAACAACACAAGAGCACACAATAGATACAAACTCAAAGTAAACCGCACCAAACTTGATTGCAGGAAATACGACTTCAGCAATAGAGTGGTCAATGTCTGGAATACTCTACCCGACTCTGTAGTCTCTTCCCAAACCCCAAAAACTTTAACCTTAGACTGTCTACTATTGACCTCACCCCTTTCCTAAGAGGTCTGTAGGGGGCGTGCATAAGCGCACCAACGTGCCTACCGTCCCTGTCCTATTGTTTCTCTTATTCTTTTATTTTTCTTATATGTACCCATTTCATGTATTCACAACTATGTATACACTTATACTTATTATCTTGTAAACAATTGGCAAATCAAATAAATAAATAAATAAATAAATAAATAAATAAATAAATAAATAAATAAATAAATAAATAAATAAATAAATAAATAAATAAATAAATAAATAAAAATAAACTCCAGGAAAATAACCAAGAAAATTCCATGGGAAGAAAACCAGCAAAGATAAGCCTCTTTCAAGGTGAACACTAATTGACTTTAGCAATTCTAACTGCGCAGTTGGAAACTTATGTACATAGCTCCCACCTGCAAGCCACAAGGAGGATCATGGTAATCTCCTCTTGAGTAGACCTCGGTTTTCCCTGATCCTCTCCTCCCTGCAGTGACCTAGGATGGATAGGGGATGGGCCTGGATCCTCCTCTGACTGCTCAGCCAGCCTCTGCCCTTCCCCAGCCTCCTCCACCACCTCTGGAGCCACACTCCCACTCCCTGTTGGCTGTTTCTCCTCTTCCTCAGAGTCAGACTCCACCAGGGGCATGACAAAGGGAAGGAAGGAAAAGTGGAGGGAGGGAGGGAAAGAAAGGGAGGGAGGTGCAATTAAATATCCACTCTGCGATTCTTGCTATACTCGAGGTCTTGTTCTACCACTACTGTTATGATCCTTTCTAAAATATGCTCTATAGCAATCAGACCAGCTAATACTTAAAAGTTTGAGTTCTTGTGATCCAGACATGGATTGTTCAATAACTTTCATGTCTTTGTTCACCCTGTTGTTGTTTTTTAAATGGTAGTGGTGGCTCCTTCGTATCAGGCTAGAATCCTGAGGTTTATAAGCAGTCAATTGCAGAAGCAAATCAATAGGGTCACATTGCACACACACACACACACACACACACACACACACAGAACAAGCCCACCCAGGTGAATAAAAGAATGAATATTGATAGTTGTCTCCTGCTATTAAAATACAGATCTACCAGATAAGCAGAATCTTTTTTTGATCTATTGGTTGCCGTGTTAAGGTCAAGGTGGAGCCACTACAGTACTTGCGGGATACGTATGCAATTATTTTAAAAGTAGTACAGTGCAATGGGCTGTGATTTTATTTACTAGCATGGCCGTTGCTGAGAATGCTTGGAGGTGAACATCTGAAAGGTGTCCAGGTTGGAGCAGAAGGGAGTCTAAAACAAGCAATCAGGATAGAGCTGGAAGGGACCTTGGAGGTCTTCTAGTCCAACTCTCTGCTCAAGCAGGAGACTCCATACCATTTCAGACAAATGGCTGTCCAATCTCTTTGAAACCTCCAGTAATGGAGCACCCACAACTTCTACAGAGAGAACTTGTTTCACTGGTTAATTGTCCTCACCATTAGGAAGTTTCTCCTTAATTCCAGGTTGCTCCTCTCCTTGATTATTTTCTATCCATTGAAGGTCTTCTGGAACTTTTGGGTGTACAGCTAAAGTGTGTTGAGTGAAACCATAGGATCTATTCTAGAGCAGCAACCCAACCTGTTGGTTCTGATGTTGCAAGTTGAACTAGGTGTCCTTGAATCATGAGCTGGTGTGCAAGCCAAACACTCCTCCTTCTCCTTCTCCTTCTCCTTCTCCTTCTCCTTCTCCTTCTCCTCCTCCTCCTCCTCCTCCTCCTCCTCCTCCTCCCTCCTCCTCCTCCTCCTCCTCCTCCTCCTCCTCCTCCTCCTCCTCCTCCTCCTCCTCCTCCTCCTCCTCCTCCTCCTTCCTTCTTCTTCTTCTTCTTCTTCTTCTTCTTCTTCTTCTTCTTCTTCTTCTTCTTCTTCTTCTTCTTCTTCTTCTTCTTCTTCTTCTTCTTCTTCTTCTTCTTCTTCTTCTTCTTCCAGAAGCTGTGAGAGACCCATCACTGGAGTTTTTCATGGAGGGACTGGGCAGGCACTTGTCCAGAATGGTATAGGATCTCCTGCTTGAGTAGGGGGTTGGACTGAAAGACCTCCAAGGTCCCTTCCAAACCTATTATTCTATGTTCTTTCTCTTTCACTGACTGCCAAGGTCCTACCCACTCATGTTCATAAGCTTTCATTCCACAGGATGAATGGAAACCTGACTGAGACCCAAACTTTAAAAAAATGGAACTCTCATTTCTGTTAAAAAAAATAATTCTCAAGTTTTTCTCAGGAGCGAACTTTCTCATCTAAAGGGACGTGGTGGCTCAGTGGCTAAGACACTGAGCTTGTCAATCAGAAAGGTCGGCCGTTTGGCAGTTCGAATCCCCAGCGCCATGTAACGGAGTGAGCTCCCATTCCTTGTCCCAGCTTCTGCCAACCTAGCAGTTTGAAAGCAGGTAAAAAAAAAAATGCAAGTAGAAAAATAGGGACTCCTTTGGTGGAAAGGGAACAGCATTCTGTGCACCTTTGGGCATTTAGTCCTACCAGCCACATGACCACAGAGACGTCTTCGGACAGCGTTGGCTCTTCTTTGGCTTTGCAACAGAGATGAGCACCGCCCTCTAGAGCCAGAAATGAGTAGCACAGATGTGCAAGGGGAACCTTTACCTTTTAACTTTTTCATCAATTAAAGAAGGACACCCTCCTCACCCTAACAAATTTGAAGAAAACAGGCCAATACTCCCTTCTTAAATATGGAGCATGGCTCTCTCTCTCTCTCTTTTTTTTTTTTTTAAAAAAAGGAATTATCTGGCTCCAACTTAACTTTGCAGTGATTTACTGTACTATTGGAAGTTTAGGCAGGAGAAGATGCAAAGAATACCAAAGAGCTTTTAACAAGCTTTCATGAGATTGACAATAAGAGATGTGAACTCAGAAACAGGGAAATAATAAGCAATGAGGCTGTCAACAAACACAATCCTCAGAGAGATATTAAGTGCAGGAAAAAAAATTGCAAACAGGGTTTTTGATTTAACCATTTGAAGCTTGGCTAATTTATTTTTAGTAATAAGAAACAATATATTTTTTTTTAACCAGAAAGGGGCTCTCTCTGGTAAAATTGGGGGCTCAATTTAGTTTCCTTTTTAAATTTTAAATAGAAAATCTTAGTTTGTGGACATGTTTATGAAAAAAGCCTCCATATTCAACTGATTGTGTAAATGTTATTAATGATCTGAATTTGTTTAAAAGTTAATTCATATCTAGAGAGAAAGATTTTTAAAAAGACAACTGAATGAAACAGGAAGGGAAAAAAAAATCATTTTTACTTCTATTTTTAGCATGTTTTTTCCCTCCCTAGAAGAACATCCTGAATTACTGAATTGGAGTTGCTGAATTGCATTGTTTGGCAAATTGATTAATACGTCTGACATCTACCAAATGTTGTAAAGGGCTGTGAGATCTTTGAGATATTGAATGTGACAAAACATGAAAATTATCCATTGGGAAGTATGTGGTGATGAAAAGGTTGGCGGTGTTATCCCTTGTTTATAGCAAAGGGAGTGTCAGAAACAGCAGAACTGGTGAATTGAAAGCTCAATATGCCAGCTGAAAGCCTTCCCTGCAAAATACCAACATTTTACGCTTTTGTAATTATTAGAGAAAATACAACCATAGCACAAAGGCACAAAATGAGTGATGTGGAAATAAAAGGTAATGAATGATATGGAAAATGAATGGGAAATGAAATTAATACAGCTCTTAGAGAGAAAGCCCTATTCCTTTTCAACTATACTTCTCTTCTTATTTAGGTAAACTAAGACCTTTGTTTTCTCCAGCCAAACTAGGCTGCATTAACTGAGGGACAGCATCGAGATCATGTGAAGTGTTAATATTGCTTTATAAGGCCTTGGTATGGCCACACTTGGAATAATGGATCCAGTTTTGGTTGCCACAATATAGAAAAGATGTTGAAGCTCTAGAAAAAGTGCAGAGAAGAGCAACAAAGAGGATGAGGAGACTGGAGGCTAAAACATATGAATTGTTCCAGGAATTGGGTATGTCTAGTTTGATGAAAAAAAGGACTAAGGGTGACATGATAGCAGTCTTCCTGTGTTTGAGGGGATGCTAATGTGCAAAGAAAAGAAAAGCAGCTGTGGATGGATAGATGGATGGATGAAGACTAATTTCGTAATTCTATTCTACTGAATTTTTATCATGGAAGTATTTTTTCCTTGTTATCGAATCTTCAAGAGCATTGGAACTGCACTGAATACTAAATCTAAATAAATAAGACTGCTAGTAAGAACTACCGTTATTGTCTTCTAGGATGCCCTGTAATTAGTGTATTATTTTCTGGAGCATCCTAGGCAACTGGGAAGCGTACAGTTAATATTATTTATGAATATCCAAATATTTGGAAGAATTTGTTTGAAAGTACATTTATTTATTTATTTTCTTTGCAACAATCCTGGAGCACGCAAACATTAATACAATGGTTTTATTTATGGGGATCAATATCATCATTTGGTCTGAAATGGTCCAGGGACTCCTGGTTAAGCAGATGGTTGGACTAGAAGACCTCTAAAGTTCCTTTTGTAGGCTGGATTTTTTTCATCCAAGGACCAGGAAGCATGGCCATTGCATGTTTCATTGTAATTTTAACTCTTTCATTTCATTGACCTCTCTTTCTGTCCTCTTAAATCTCCTTTTTTTTTTTTGCTCCTATTTCGAGAAACAGTTTAGTCTCCCTTACAAATTGTAGAAATCACAGAGCTAGCAGTTATAGTTATTGTATAGGAGCACAAATAGCTGAAGACGGATCTTGATGTCCCAATGATCAAGCAACTATATAATGCTGACAGGCTTTCGCAAGGACAGCAAAAATTCTCAAAACCAGCTGCTTGGATTTCAGCAAGTTCACCCCTTTATCTCCTTCCCATGATCTCTCTCTCTCCTCCACCCACAATTTCAAGAACTAAACAGATTTTCCAAAAAAAAAAGGAGAAAGGAAAAAGCAGAAAACAAAATTGCTGAATTGCGTGTTGCATTTAACATTCAGTAAACACCTTAGGAGTCCAATGTCTAACTAATACAACATATGTGCACACTTTCAACCTAAGAATACAACAAGGCAGAAGCTTGCTCACCCCAAGGATAAAACACCCAGACACAAACTGAGCAATGTGGCATAGGCAGTACAGTGCAGTGAGCCATGTGCAGATCTGTACACTGAGGATACAAAACAACCACTTCAGACACACAAGGCACAACACAGGAGAACAAACCCATCGGGACAAGATTCAGCTGCATTTAAAAGACAAAGGCCACTATTTTGAAGACAGAAAAGTCCACATTACGGACAGAGAGGACCTCTGGTTTGAAAGAGGGGTCAAAGAGGCCATCTATGTCAAAATTGAACATAGGGGGATGGATACAATATCATCTATCTCCAGTCTACAATACAGATTGTATGTATAACAATTGACAAATCAAATCAAATAAAAAAATAAATAAACAGATCCTTTCAGCAGTTCCAAGAAGGCTCCAAACTCATTTGCACTACTCAGCTGACCCTGAGAACACAGAGATAAACCTCCACATGGCCTCAACGACCCTCTAAAAGGATGCAAATGACCAGCTCTGTCTGCAAGGAGTTTAAAGCTTTCCATTCCCCACCATTCAGTCAGAGCTGAAGAAGCTTCTTAGATGAGAAGTGAAATGTCTTCAAAGAAAAACAAGGAAGTCCAGTTGCCTCCTTTGGGACGCCTTAGGAGATGTTAATTTGACTTCGTGAAATCTTTTAAACAATATAGACTATTGGTTCAGTAAGTCTTTTTTTTACGGAAAGGAATGACTGATGAGCTGCTCTTAGGGAGGTGGGAAGCACCACACCAGGTGCTTTGCACCATGAGGATGATGTTGTCCATTCAGTTGTGTCCAACACTTGGAGATTCTGTGGGCCAGGTCTCTCCACATCTACCAACCTGGCACTACTTCTTTGAGTTATTCTGTTTGGTGTCAACTTTGATGGTGTCCAACCACAGCGTGTTCTTTGATGGCTTATCTTCCTTTTACTGCTTTTGAGTCAGTTTTGAGTCTCAGGGTGATTAGGTCCTTATAGCTATCTTGGCAATATTTTTGGAATTGACTTGCCCTTGCCTTCTTCTTCCTTGACCTGAGACACAGAAACTGCCCCAAAGACACTGAGTTGGCTTTGTACTCGGGCAGTGCTAGAATTCACAGTCTTCTAGTTTCTAGCTATACCACTACACCAAACTGGCTCTCAGAAAACAAACTGGTTTCTGCTAAATGACATGAAAAGTTATTGTTTCATTGGTTTTGTACCTCCATTTTCCAATTATTATTATCTGCACAATATTATTATTTGAGTAAAACATACGATGAACAGTTGCAGGAATTGGATATGTCTAGTTTAACGAAAAGAAGGAATGTGGGGACATGATAACAGTCTTCCAATATCTCAGGGGCTGCCCCAAAGAAGAGGGAGTCAAGCTAATCTCCAAAACACCTGAAGGCAGGTCAAGAAGCAACGGATGGAAACTAATCAAGGAGAAAACCAACTTGGAATGAAGGAGGAATTTCCTGACAGGTAGAGCAATTAATCAGTAGAACAACTTATCTCCAGAAGTTGTGGATGCTCCATCACTGGAAGCTCTTAAGAAGAGATTGGATAGTCCTTTGTCTGAAATGGTCTCTTGTGTGAGCAGGAGATTGGGCTAGAAGACCTCTAAGGTCCCTTCCAACTGTGTTGTTTCGATGACTGGGGTTATCAAGATGTATATGTTTGACTTTCCTTCTATAGAAAGTCACCCACAGTCCGAACGCAAGGTCACACCATGGCCAATGGAAGTTAAGTTCTATCATGGGAAGACAGACGTTCAGCTCAAATGCTTCTTTGAACACCTGGATTCATTTCATGCACGGAATAGGACTAGAAGCCCTGATAGGATTCTTCTGATTGGATTTAGTCTTTCTTTTATGCATTTTATTTTATTTATTTTTTAAAAAAAAGCTAACAGTGACTATCAGTGCCTCACAGATAGTGTCTGTGTCTCAGACCTGGCAACTGGCGATTTGCCAAAGATTCCAATTACTTGTCTTGGGAAACAAATTTTTCAGCTCGTAATGCTTGACTGTCCTATAAATCAAATGCCATCTCCCTCTGAAAACCTCTTCTCTATCTCAGAATGTAAAGCAGGATTCTGTTCAAGCATGCATTCACCGTCAAAATTAAGTCAACCAGTCACTCCAACAGTTGCTTTCCAGGTTTAGCAGAATAACAGCAGAATAACAGAGTAGGAAGGGACCTTGGAGGTCTTCTAAGTCAACCAGTCACTCCAACAATCCTCTGCTCAAGAAGGAGCCCCTAGACCAGTGGTGGTAAACCTTTTTGGGCTCACGTGTCAGAACCCAGAAAGCAATGCACACCTTACCCCATGCCCCCTTACCTGCACTGCACCTTACAGCTGACTTTGGGCCCGTTTGAGACCTTTTACTGCCTCCCAGAGGCTTGAGGAAGGCCTCTGTAGGCTTTGCAGGGTAAAAAAATAGGCCTGTTCCATCACTTCCGGTATTTTCACAAGTACAGGAAGTTATGAAACGGGCCTATTTTTTGGCCTGCAAAGCCTGCAGAGGCCTTCAAGCCTCTGGGAAGCTGAAAAAGGCCTCAAACAAGCTGAAAATCAGCTGTGAGGCGTGCACATGCGCAGTGAGGTAAGTTTGCCTGCAGCTTGTGTGTTGGCAAAAATGGTTCTTCTTCTGGATCCGCACATTCACTTGGTCTCTCCACATGTCATCCTTAGTGAAGTGTGCAAATCAGCATCTGCATTTCCTGCGTTGGATGAGCAGAGCACATCTTTCTCTTCCTGCCCTGGCCACTTTTTATGGAGAAAGAATTGAGAGACTCTTAACAAACTGCATCCCTGTTTGGTTTGGTGGCAGCAGTGCCCAAGATAGAAAGTCCCTACAGAGAGTGGTGAGGACAGCGGAGAAGATTGTAGGAAGCTTGCGTCCTGTTATTCAGGATGCTGCTTATAAGTGCTATGTGCTTAGAGCTTGAAGCATTGTTAGAGACCCTACACACCCACATCACGGTCTGTTTCTGTTGCTCCCCTCCGGGGGGAGGTTTCGAAGTATTTATAGCAGGACTACAAGATTCTGTAACAGCTATGTTCCTTATGTCATCCGCATTGTAAATTCACAGGATTCTTTTTTTTTTTTTTTGCCATGTATATGTGTATACTTGTACTACACTGTGATGTTTCTCTGTGTCATATATGTGTATGTATGTGGGTAAATTGCATAATGGTTATCTTTTGAGAGCTGAATGCAATGAAATTTCATTTTTTAGTGTACATTTAAAATGACAATAAAATTTCTATTCTATTCTATTCTATTCTATTCTATTCTATTCTATTCTATTCTATTCTATTCTATTCTATTCTATTCTATTCTATTCTATTCTATTCTATTCTATTCCATTCCATTCCATTCCATTCAGGGGTGGTATTCAATTTTTTTAACAACCGGTTCTGTGGGCGTGGTTTAGTTGGTGGGTGTGGCTTGGTGGTCATGTGACTGGGTGGACATGGCTTGGTGGTCATGTTATTGGCTGTGCGTAGCCAACTCAACATCACTCACATCGAGGCATGCATCTCCTCACCTGGCCTCTCGTGACTGTGGGGATGCTGCAAAAGTCATAAGTGTGAAAAACGGTCATAAGTCACTTTTTCAATGGTCATTCCACACAAGCAAAGTACCAGCAAAGGAGGGGAAAAAATCTCCAGAAAAGTTCCAGAGACAGGAAGTCTAGTCCTGCCAAGAATGTAATAAGGGTTAATGGAGAGGCAGTTTCTGTAAGCAACTCCAGAATGTTTCCTTCCTGCCTTCTTTACAGGTTTAGGCCAGTAATTTCTTCTAACAACCAGTTCTCCGAATTGCTTAGAATGTTAACAACTGGTTCTAGCAAATAGGTGCGAACTGGTAGAATCCCACCCCTGATTCCATTCCATTCTTCATTTCTCTATTCTATTTTCTCTTCTCTTCTCTTCTCTTCTCTTCTCTTCTCTTCTCTTCTCTTCTCTTCTCTTCTCTTCTCTTCTCTTCTCTTCTCTTCTCTTCTCTTCTCTTCTCCTTCTCTTCCCTTCCCTTCCCTTCCCTTCCCTTCCAATTTCAACCTTCCCTCTTTCACATCTTCTGCTCTACAGCTTCCAAGTCAAGAAGCACTACCAGTAGTCGCTCCCACATGCCAACACCAGAAGATGGATCAAAAGAGACTCAGATTCAAATTTGTTTATTTACGGTCACTGATCGGCTTACAGCAAAACAGATGATTTCCCCCCAACTGCTCAGCAAGTGACTTCATCATTATTAAGATGTCTTTTAACCAGCCTCTCCAGTTTTTCTATTTTCTCCACAGCAGCACGTTCTTTAGCTTTAAGCACTTCTTCAAAAGAATGCCTTGCTTTGTAATATTTTTTTTTCCATCTCAGCTCTGTAAGATCTTCTGGATGAAGCTGCAGTCCCAATTTGTGTGTGTGGGATCGCACAATGTTTTAGTTGGGGGCTTGGCATTGTGAGAAAGTTCTACGCATCTCTACCCTGTTTATTTTCAAGAGCATTCCCTACACACCTTCTTCTCTGAAATGCAGAAATCCACCTGATAGAGTTTGAGTGGTGGGATTCAATTTTTTTTACTACTGGTTCTGTGGGCGTGGCTTGGTGGGCATGGCATGGCTTGGTGGGTGTGGCTTGGTGGCAGGGGAAGGATACTGCAAAATTCCCATTCCCTCCCCAGCCCACTAACCTGCTTTCCAACTCCATTCTCCTATGCAGGGCAACCAAAGAAGAACCAGCCAGTCAGCTGGGACTCAATGGGAAGCAGAGAATAGATGGGGTTGGCAGGGCCAATCAGAGGTTGGATTTGCTGGTTCTCTGGACTATGCAAAATTTCTGTTACCGGTTTTCCAGAACTGGTCAGAACCAGCTGAATCCTACCTCTGTAGAGCTTTCCTTTTGCATCTGAACTGAGCTGTGATATTGTCATGCCTTTGGTAGAGTTGGACTCTGAGGGAGAGGAGGAACAGCTGACAAGGAGTGGAGGTGTGGCTCCGGAGGTTGTGGAGGAGGCTGGGGAAGGGCTGAGGCTGGCTGGGCAGTCAAGGAAGAACCAGGCCCATCCCCTCTTCATCTTAGGACACGCAGGGAGGAAAGGAGAAGGCAACAACTTGGCTTACGAGAGAGGAAGCGGCCATGATTCCCCTCATTGGTTGCAGCTGAGGAGACTAGTATAAAAGAGAGACAGTTAAAACACAGCGTTGCTAGAAGCAAAGCGTGTGTTATTTTGGGATGAAGTTATTTTGGTTGGCGTCCTTCAACAGACTGTGCCTTGTTATCTTCTTGAATTTGGTAAATACTTCTCCTGTTCCATTGTGGACATTTCATCATTGTAGTTTGTTTGGTTTTTTATTTCACTATCTGCTTATTAAGTTCGGACTGTATTTCTTTTGAAGACTATTTTTGAGTATGTTTTCTCTCCAACTGAGCATTATTGAACAGTGGGGCCAAGTTGGAGGCATTAAAGGACATTTATTTACATTTTGGATTTTATTTATTTATTTTTATTTTTATTTATTTATTTGATTTGTCAATTGTTTACAAGATAATAAGTACAAGTGTATACATAGTTGTAAATATATGAAATGGGTACATATAAGAAAAATAAAAGAATAAGAGAAACAATAGGACAGGGACGGTAGGCACGTTGGTGCGCTTTTTATGCACGCCCCCTACAGACCTCTTAGGAAAGGGGTGAGGTCAATAGTAGACAGTCTAAGGTTAAAGTTTTGGGGTTTGGGGAAGAGACTACAGAGTCGGGTAGAGTATTCAGACATTGACCACTCTATTGCTGAAGTCGTATTTCCTGCAATCAAGTTTGGCGTGTTTACTTTGAGTTTGTATCTGTTGTGTGCTCTTGTGTTGTTATGGTTAAAGCTGAAGTATTCATTGACAGGTAGGACATTGCAATGTATGATTTTATATACCATGCTTAAGTCGGACCGAAGACTAGCGTAATTCGAGGTTTTCTAGTTTTAGAATTTCAGTCTGGTGGCGTAAGGTATTCTACAACGGGTAGAAGAGTGGAGAACTCTTCTTGTAAATACTTCTGGACTTTCTCAATTGTGTTAATATCACATATGTGATAAGGATTCCAGACTGATGAACTGTATTCGAGTATTGGTCTAGCAAATGTTTTGTATGCTCTGGTTAGTAGTGAGATATTACCAGAGAAAAAGCAACGTAGGATTAGGTTAACAACTCTTAATGCCTTTTGGCTATGTAGTTGCAGTGAGCTCTAGCACCTAGATCATTAGAGGTGAGTATTCCCAGGTCCTTCACAGAGCTTGGGTCATCAACAAGATCTTGACTATTCAGCTTGTATTTTATTTTCTGATTTTTTTACCAATATGTAAGACAGAGCATTTATTTGTTGAGATTTGGAGTTGCCATATGCTAGACCATTCAGATACATAGTCTAGATCTTTTGAAGGGTAGTTATATTGTCTGTGGTATTGAACAGCTTTACATCATCAGCGAAGAGAACGCAATTGCTCTTGATATGATCACAAAGGTCGTTTATGTAGATTATGAAGAGAGTTGGTCCTAGAACACTGCCTTGGGGAACACCACTATTGACAGGTACTGGATTTGATAGGGCGTCCCAATTTTGACCATTTGTTGTCTGTTTGACAGGAATGCTTCTATCCAGTTATTCAGTTGTCCAGAGATACCATAAGATTTTATTTTTAGGAGTAGTTTGTCGTGTACCACTGAATCAAAGGCTTTGCAGAAGTCTATGTAGATTGCGTCTATTGCTTTGCCCTGGTCGAGTTGTGTCATGCCATATGTTTTTGCAGTGTAAGAGTTGCAGATTACAGGATAGTTTTTTCTGAAACCAAATTGTTTATTGGAGAGTAGGTTGTTTGTCTCTAAATGGAGGATGATGGATTGGTTAATAATTGATTCCATGACTTTACAGGTGACGCAGCATAAGGAGATTGGTCTGTAATTTTCAACTAGGCTTGGGTCTCCTTTTGAAGATGGGAATGACTGAGGCTTGTGACCATAGGTTAGGCAAGGAGCTGGTTCTGAAAGATTTTTCAAAGATTATGCTTAGAGGTTTGGCTATGGCAGCGGATAGTTTTCTTAAGAAGTAGGCACATATTCCATCCGGTCCAATAGATAGAGATGGTTTTAGGTTGCGTAGTGCTTTTTCAACGTTGTCTACTGTAAAATCGATATGTATTAGATTATTATTGTTGTTTGTGGTACGGCTAGGAAACATTGGGCATGATCCATTACTGTTTACAAACACTGAGCCGAAGAATGTGTTAAAGATGTTGGCTTTAATGGTGTCGTCGCTGCAGTCTTTACCATCAGGTCCTATCAAGGGAGGGATGGACCTTGAGTCTTTTTAGTTTGTTGTTTACAAAATTGTAAAAAGCACGGGTGGAATTGGTGCTTAGAAGGTTTTCCTCTTGTTTAATGTGGTAATTGGTGCATTCGGCTTTATCTGGTGGCATAAATTTTTGTATCGGTTTTTGAAATTAGCAACGTGACCAGATTTGTTTTTCCGCCAGAGTGATCTCTTTTGGATTGAAGTTTCCTTATTGATATGGGTAATCTGCTTTTTTTTTTGTTTTTGGAGTTGTTGTTGGAACATATAGTTTGATGACTCTTTTGACTTCAAGTAAAAATATGTTGTAATGGTCTTCAACAGTATTGCATCCAGTGAATAGAGATTGCCAATCGAGGGATGAGAGATCGTTATCTATAAGATCATAGTTGCCTTTTTGAAGTTACAACTAGGGATGACATCGCTGTGGTGATTTTTGTGTGGACGTATGTTGAGGCAAAAGTCAATCATATTGTGATCACTACTGAAAAGGGTTCTTTGGTTTGTATTCGGTAAATTAAATTCAAACTATTGCAGAAGATGAGATCGAGGCAGTTGTTCAGTCTAGTGTTGTTGGTTACTAGTTGTTCAAGACCTAGATTTGTAATAGCATTGTAGAAGGTTGTGTGTATGATTTCAGTTGTACAATTATTTAGGGTCCAGTCAATATGAGGTAGATTGAAATCTCCAAGAAAGATAAAAGGGTATGGGCAGGATGTAGCCCATGTTAGTAGTGTGTATTTAGCTTGTTTACATGTTCGATGTCATAATCAGGTGCTCTGTAACATAGTAAGAATCGAATTGTGATATTTAAGGATAGTTCACAGATGATGGTTTCAGGAAGGGCAAGCTCCTGGGTAACTTGGATATTTTTTAGATGTAAGGATTTTTTATAGAATATAGCAACACCACCTCCTCGACGATTTTACGATCTGATCGGTAAACATGATAGTCTCTTACTGTGGTAATGGAGTCGGGAGAGATGCATTGAGCCATGTTTCACAGACAAATATAATGTCGGTTAGCCATATTTAAGAGGATGAGAAATTCAGGTATTTTATTCACGAGGCTTCTTGCATTGAGTAGTTTGCATTTAAGTCCGGCAGCAGTTGGGATTGAGGTAGTTGGGGCGTGCGTGCCTAGTCTTGGGTGATGGTGGGTGGTGGGTAGTTTTGGGTGATGGTGGGTGGTGGTAGGTGGTTGAGGTAGGGTAGTGGTTGAGGGTAAAAGTTGGGTATTGGGTTGCGTGTCTTACTTTTGATGCAGTCAGCATGGTAGTCAATGTACAGGTCCTTCTCTCCATTGTCTAGACGGGTTTTGAGTTCGGCGGAGTGCACGGGAGCGGGCACGTTGCTGCATGGTTAAGTCAGGGCGGCAACGGAGGTTTTTGTGGTTGGTGTTGGTTTTGGCGAGTGAGTTTATAGTGTAAATGAGTTTACGTTTGCTTGATTCATTTTTGCAAATGATCCTGCACAAGCGTGGGGCCACAGAGCCGTCTCTATTTTTGAGCTCTCGGTCAATGCGGGAAATGTCAAGTATTTCATCGCCGGAGATGGTTGATGCTTGGTAATCGTTGATGATGTTTCGGACAGTTGTGATGTCATCATTGACAATGCTGTCTTCTAGTCCAAATAAGATGGCGTTTGGACGTTTCCGCTCACGCTCCAACAGCTTCTCTGATGAGGATTGGGATATCAATATTTTGTTACATTTGTGTTACATTCTGGGTCATCATAGATATTCTCCTACATCTATTAGCTGCATGAGAATTCTCTGTGTTCTCAACCTCTGTGTAGTGCCATTTTGTTCTCCACCTCCGTAAGGATCAGCTTACTGATATATTCCTTGTCACACTCTGTAGGGAGCTCTGCAAGAGTTCTTTTCAGTTGCGATGCGTTTTTCCCCCCCTGCAAAATCCATTGAAAATTATGCCGCTTTGTCTGGAGACGATTACTGTTGCCTGGAGCTTACGCAAGAGACAACATAATGATCTGTGACCACATCCCTTCCATGTAGGTGGACACCATCACTCCGTAATGTGTGATCCTCAACTTCAAGATTCATTAAAGTCAGCGGGAGCTGTCAAGCTGTGCATGTCCCCGGGAAAATGAAGACCCTTCATGAAGGAGGTGCTCAGGCAGGAGAGGAAGCATGAAAAGGGAAATCAGGAACAGCTGCAGACTTCATAGAATAACAGAGTTGGAAGGGACCTTGGAGGTCATCGAGTGCAACTCCCTGCTTGAGCAAGAGAGTCTATTCCAAATATTAGCCTCTACCTAGAGTTGAACTCACAGCCTCCTGATTGTGAGGTCTTTGGGACCATTGAGACCACCCCCAAAAGAAAAGAAAATGAAACGTTTCCAGAGAAAATGCCATGACAAGGTATCGTGGTGGTGCAGTGGTTAGAGTGCAGTATTGCAGTGTGTAAAGGTCTGCCAATCTACTCGGTAAAACCCAAAATCAAAGTTTCATTCTTTTCCACATCGAGCATGAAGTTCAGAAGTGGTTTCCATGTGGAAACAAAAGTGCTTATGTTCTTTTCTTTAATCATAGTACTCAACTTTAACATTTCAGCCAACTCTATCAGCTTCTCCAACCCTTCGTCCGTGGTAGGAATCGAAGTGTCCTTCCATTTGGTGCATACAATGGTCTTGCTGTTGTTGCATTGTTATGAAAAAGCAAAAAGTTGTGATTTGATGTTAATGCCTTATTTTACTGCAACAGAGATAGTCAAAAGTCAATGTTTCTTTTCTTATCCTACCTCATTTCTCTTTCCCCTTCTCCTTCCCCTTGCTTTTCTATTTACTTCACAATATTTTATAACTCAATGAAATGTTGTAAACTGATTGTAGTATTTCAGGCAAACTCTGCCCACTGCCAGCAGTTCGATCCTGACCAGCTCAAGCTTGACCCAGCCTTCCATCCTTCCGAGGTGGGTAAAATGAGGACCGAGATTGTTGGGGGCAAGAGGCTGACTCTGTAAAATGCTTAGAGAGGCCTGTAAAGGACTATGAAGTGGTATATAAGTCTAAGGGCTACTACTAAGTTGGAAGGAAGGAAGGAAGGAAGGAAGGAAGGAAGGAAGGAAGGAAGGAAGGAAGGAAGGAAGGAAGGAAGGAAGGAAGGAAGGAAGGAAGGAAGGAAGGAAGGAAGGAAGGAAGGAAGGAAGGAAGGAAGGAAGGAAGGAAGGAAGGAAGGAAGGAGAGGAGAGGAGAGGAGAGGAGGAAGGTCATGGTGGCATAGTGATTAGAATGCTGTATTGCATGCTGACTCTCTCATTGCCAGCAGTTTGATCCTGACCTGGTCAAGGTTGACTCAGCCTTCCTTCCTTCTGAGGTTGGTACAATGAGGACCCAGATAGTTGAGGGCAAGAGGCTGACTCTGTAAATCACTTAGAGAGGGCTGGAAAGTGCTACTGCTAAGAAGGAAGGAAGGAAGGAAGGAAGGAAGGAAGGAAGGAAGGAAGGAAGGAAGGAAGGAAGGAAGGAAGGAAGGAAGGAAGGAAGGAAGGAAGGAAGGAAGGAAGGAAGGGGAGGAGGAAGGGCCATGGTGTCCTAGTGGTTTAGAATGCAGTATTGCATGCTGACTCTGCTCATTGCCAGCAGTTCGATCCTAACCAGCTCAAGGCTGACTCATCCTTCTATCCTTCTGAGTTGGGTAAAATGAGGACCCAGATTGTTGGGGGGCAAGAGGCTGACTCTGTAAACTGCTCAGAGAGCACTGTGAAACGGTATATAAGTACTATTGCTATCTAAGCTGTGGTGGTGCAGTGGTTAGAGTGCAGTATTGCAGGCTGATTCTACCCACTGCCAGCAGTTCGATTCTGACCAGCTCAAGGTTGACTCAGCCTTCCCTCTTTCCAAGGTCGGTAAAATGAAGATCCAAACTGTTGGGGGCAAGAGGCTGACTCTGTAAAACCTCTTAGAGAGGGCTGGAAAGCAATATAAAGCATTATATAAGTCTAAGGACTGCTGCTCATTTTTCACACAACAAAATGCCTTTTTCTTCCTCTTCATGGCACAAGGATCTAAATTGCTTCCCATTTTCCACTGACTCCAGGGACATGAGCTCTCAACACAACAACGTGAAGATACACATTGCCAAATTTTTATAAGATCTGCTGCTCGCTTCTCAAGCATCTCTGACAGTAATAAAGTGGCTCCTTGGAGTTTTGAAACTGTTCAAAAGAAAGTTAAACCATAATTACCAGAAAGGGAGATGCGTGCGGAGGTGGGTGGACTAGGACTAACGCACACAAGGTGTATTTGTCACTGACAACGCACGAGGCTACGCTTAATTCAGAATCATCACATATGTTGTTGCCTTCTACAAATGCTGAAAGAAAGACTAAAGTATCAGCTTTTGGAAGCGAGGAGGAAGACTTTGCAAAATGGGTTTGCTTGAATGGTAGGGGGGAAAAAAGAACTTACAGATGTTTACAGATGTAAGGTGAGTGCCTGTGAACAGTGAAAGGGAATGAAGGTCCCCAAGTTGGAAGAGATGTTGGCGCTACTATTGCAGCTGGTCAGTGTGTCGAATTCAACACAAAAGCATTATAAGCAAAGTTGCCCCCACCTTGCCTCCTTAGCTGGAAGGGTAAAAATGTGATCATGTCACCACATGCATTGGAGCCGAGATGAGAAATGTGCAGCTCACAAATTGCGCATGGTCCTCATGCTAATTTCCAGTAGCCTACAAACTAATATTATGCTTATTCGGTGACTCAGTTATTCATTGAGTTTCCAGAGACTGTAAATCTTCAGATTGGCCCTTTAGGAATAATTTCCTCTTCTGATTTGTGTGCACGTTCATGCGTGAGAGGTACAGAGGGGGCACTGTTTAACCAGATCCAAGCGTTCTTCGGCATCCTAAGTAATTTTATCCAGTGTTTAGTGTTTGGGATCCTGACACAGAATGAAGAGCAGAAGAGCAGACAACATTTGATCTGAACCAATCAAGATTCCAGAATGAAAGAATAACAGACTATCAGAATAACAAAACATCAGAATAACAGAATAATAGAATATCAGAATCACAGAGTTGGGAGGGACCTTGGAGATCATCTAGTCCAACCCTTGCTCAGCCAGGAAACCTGTATACCATTTTGGCCAAATGGTTGTCCAACCTCTTCTAGAAAACTTCCAGTGTTGGAGCATTTACAACTTCTGGAGGCAACTCGTCCCACCGATTGATTGTTCTCACTGTCAGGAAATGTCTCCTCTTTAGAATTGATTAGCTTATTGGTTTTATTGTGGAATATCACTGATTTAGGATTGAGTTTGCCTTAGGGCAAACCTTCATTTTCCAAGAGGACTTGACAATGACCGTATATAAAGTTAAGTAGCTGGAGGTTAAAACATATGAAGAACGGTTGCAGCTTTTGGGTTCTGTTAGGGATAACATTGGTTACCTAACTTAGTTTGGGTAGAATAAAATATAAACTTTGTTAGTGAGTTTAAGTGTATGTATCACTTTAAACTGTAAACTAAGTTTTTGAGTGCGGTTGTAAAATCACCATAAGAGGGAGCAAGAGAGCTCACTGTTTGCCCAGCTTTTACTGGAATGCTGACAATGATGAATTGATGGTGCTAACTGCGTGTTTGCTGAGAGAAGAAAAGGGGTTTGATTTTTCTTCATATCTCTGACTGCAAAAGAGATATATCACTGGACTGATTGATTGTAAGTTTAATGAACTCTTTTTCAACACTGGACTTTGCAAACTGAATAACCCCCGGACTGACTGAACTTAGTGTATGACATATGGACTGTTTGACTATGCTTGCTGGAATAAAAACTATTTAACTTGCACAGTGTATCTGTCTTACTGAATGTAAGCCACTACAACGTTTTGTCTCACATATCTGCCTGTCTGCTAGACTGCCGTTGCACGTTCTGCTAGGGTGTATATCCCTAACAGGTTCAGCTGGTCAAACAAAGAGAAGGACTAGGGGGTGACATGACAACAATGTTCCAATATCTCTTTTCATGGAAGAGAGGAGATCAATCTATTCTCTGAAGAATCTGTGAGCAAAACAAAAAGGAACAGATGGATGCCTATCAAAGAAAGCTCCAACCTAGAACTAAGGAGGAATTTAGAACAATTAATCAGTGGAACAACTTGCCTCCAGAAGTTGTAACCTGGAATTAATGAGAAACTTCCTAACCGTGAGGACAATTAACAAGTGGAATAGCTTGACTTCAGAAGTTGTGGGTGCTACATCACTGGAGGCTTTTAAGAAGAGACAGGAGAGCCACCTATCTGAAATGGTCCACGGTCTCCTGCTTGAGCAAGGGGGCTGGACTAGAAGACCTCCAAGGTCCCTTCCAGCTCTATTCTGATTCAATGAGTCAATGGATAGGTACTCCATCACTGGAGGCTTTTAAGAAAAGACTGGACAGGAGCTTGTCTGTCGTGGAATAGGGTCTCCTGCTTGAGCAGGGGGTTGGAATAGAAGACCTTCAAACTCTGTTATTCCGTTATTCAGAATACAATTTGCCCACATTCTCTGTTTACGCTGAATTATTCTTGCCGGATGAATCTAAAGCAATGCCTTGGTAGATTGGGACCCTGGTTCATCTCATCCTGCACTCTATGCTCATCAATTGTGCAAGGAAGCCTACTAGTTCTCCAGTAGATCGCCAATTACTATTACAATTACAATTACTATCACCAATTACTATTATTATTAAATGTTGTACCTTATGATTCTTGACTCTTGACGAATACATCTTTTCTTTATGTACACTGAGAGCATTTGCACCAAGACATATTCCTTGTGTGTCCAATCACACTTGGCCTATAAAGAATTCTATTCTATTCTATTCTATTCTATTCTATTCTATTCTATTCTATTCTATTCTATTCTATTCTATTCTATTCTATTCTGTTCTGTTCTGTTCTGTTCTGTTCTGTTCTGTTCTGTTCTGTTCTGTTCTGTTCTATTTTCTACTATTCTATTCTATTCTTATTCTATTCTGTTCTATTTTCTACTGTTCTATTCTGTTCTATTTTCTATTCTATTCTATTCTATTCTATTCTATTCTATTCTATTCTATTCTATGCTATGCTATGCTATGCTATGCTATGCTATGCTGTTCTGTTCTGTTCTATTTTCTTCTATTCTATTCTATTCTATTCTATTCTATTCTATTCTATTCTATTCTATTCTATTCTATTCTATTCTATTCTATTCTATTCTATTCTATATTCCAATATCCTATTTGACTGTTTCCTAGTATGATTCGATTGCTTATTGTACCCTATGACTATTATTAAGCATTGTACCTTATGATTCTTGACTCTTGATGAATGTATCTTTTCTTTATGTACACTGAGAGCATTTGCACCAAGACAAATTTCTTGTGTGTCCAATCACACTTGGCCAATAAAGAATAAAGAATTCTTTAATGAGCAGGTGAACAAACTTTCACCATTGCAAGACAGTGACGGAGCCCACATGATTAAAACCCAGCCACATGTATAAGAGTGTCACAGGGATGTAAAAATGACGAAGAGTTTCAGTTCTGTGATCTGGCTGGCACGTTGACTTTTATTTTATTTTATTATCCTGGGCCATGTGCTCCCCAGTCAATGTGGAAGAGAGTTTTTGTAGTTCCGGTCTAAACTAGTGCAATGTATAGTGACACAACAACAGGATGTTCCTTGAATTTCTTGAGATTACTTAGAGATCTGCATGGCACATAAAAAAGATTCTGCATGTTCTACCATCCTAGAACACCTCTCCTTTCCTCCTTTCTTATCCATTAATAATCATTTACAGCAACTAAAAGTTTCAAGGATCTTTTTTTCCCATCTATAATAGCTGCAGCGTATTTTCTTGTTCTGCGTTATTCCAAGGTTGAATTTGCTCAGCTCCATCCTAATAAGACAGGAATTTCACCTCACACCTGGAACATGTGGATTTGATCCAAAACAACCCATGAATTTGTCTCCTTAAATTCCACTGGTTTTGATCACCTCCTTAAAACCGTTCATGGTTTACTTCACATTGAAAAACCTGCACAGTTTTCATTAGGCACGTCTGACTCTTTGTTCAGGTTGGCACTTAATAATGTAGCATTGCATATTTCCTAACTGATGTGACACAGTAAAGAATAGAATAACAAGAGTTGGAAGGGACTTTGAAGGTCTTCTAGTCCAACCCCCTGCTCAGGCAGGAAATCCTATACTATTTCAGACAAATGGTTCCAAACTTTTCTTAAAAACTTCCAGTATTGGAGCATTCAACAACTTCTAGAGGTAAGTTGTTCCACTGATTAATAACTGTCAGGAAATTTCTCCTTAGTTCTAAGTGAAAGGTCTTCAAACTTGGCAAGTTTAAGACTTGTGGACTTCAACTCCCAGCATTCCTGAGCTAACATGACTGGAGGAGGAATTCTGGAAGTTGAAGTCCACAAGTCTTAAAGCTGCCAAGTTGAAGACCCCTGTTCTAGGTTGCTTCTCTCCTTGGTTAGTTTCCCTCTGTTGCTTCTTGTCCTGCCTTCAGGTGCTTTGGAGAATACCTTGACCCCCCTCTTCTTTGGGGAAGCCCCTCAGATATTGGAAGACTGCTATCATGTCTCCCCTAGTCCTTCTTTTCATTTAAACATAGCCAATTCCAGCGACCATTTTTTATGTGTTTTAGTCTCTAGTCCCCAATCCTCTTTGTTGCTTTTCTCTGCACTCTTTCTAGTGTCTCAACATCTTTTTAATATTGTGGCAACCAAAGCCGGATGCAACTGTATTCCAAGTGTGGCTTTACCAAGGCACTATAAAGTGATATTAACACTTCAAGTGAACTTGATTCTTTCTATCCCTCTGTTAATGCAGCCTAGGATTGCATTGGCTTTTTTGACTGCTGCCACACACTGCTGGCTCATATTTAAATGGTTGTCCACTAGGACTTTTAAAAAGAATTTCAAAGGTGCAGGAAATTTGACTTTGGTTGTTACAGTCACTCTTCACATTCCCAGTGGTATAAATTCAACCTCTGCATTTTGGGAAGGAAACCAGTTATGAATTTATTGTGCTGTTGTTCTGAAGACTCTGTTCTGAGAATACAAGAGCAGCTTCTCTCTGCAGTTCGTCCTGCAATTAAAACACTAAAGTCTGGTTTAAAAGTGATGATTTCCCAAAGAAGCTTGTCATTTCTTCTTCTTCTATGGCATTGGTGCTGACATAGATCAAGCAGGTACATTTTTACTGAGAACTATGGCAGATCTCTTTTAATATTCATAGGTCTTGTAGCATAATACAATTCATTTAAGATTATGACACATCTATGTAATTTGTAGGTCTTGTCTGTCTAACTTTCAGACAACTTGATGGAAAAATAATAATAATTCATGCTTAATGGAGAACTTTATTTTTTCCATTTATACCATTCTCTTTAATGTGTTTGAACTGCAGGAACAAAAATGGAAAAACAACACAAATAATCTCAGGAAAAAAAAAACCCTCCTTATTGTGCAGGTTTTCACTGCAAAATAGAGAGACAGATGCTATCCTTGTAAAGTAGGAATATACTCTATATTATGCCTTTGCTAAATCTTTGCACAGATTCATCTCAGGAAGATGAGAAACATTAGAAACTTTGGAGTAGATGAAGAACTGGAGAGGGTTTAAGCTGTGACATCAACCAAATATGCATTCAACCTATTCAGTATAATGAATCAAGCCCAAAATGTATTAAGGAGTAGACAGTTGGAACTCAAGAGCTTCACTCCTTCATGGCAAATTCCGAAGCCAAGGTTGAAATTTAACAAACAATGGTGATTTATTAATGGCTGTCCATTGTGAGGCTGGATGTGTCTATATAATCCCACATGGAGAGAAAATTCTTAATAGTTTTATTTAGGTCTGCCTCTAGAGTATCAAAAGCCTATTTGCCATGACTTGAATCAGAGAGGGTTTTTAACTGTGATACTGCTGAGAATTTTCTCTACCTGTCCCCAGAGACGTATAGTGTTTGGTCATCTGTACCTCAACATCTTTATGAAATCACAAAGAACAAAACAATGGTTGTGTTCTGACCCAGCTCCCCAAACACGACAAACCCCCTGAAGTTAACTCAAAAGATTCCTTTATTAGGAGCGCTGGCAGCCCTGGCAAGAAATCTGTCTGGCCAGAAGATGACTAGTTGTCTGCCACATCTATTCATCTCCTCCCTCTGCCTTTTATCCCCAGCTAGGGTGGGGTTTTGCTATCAGCGGTGGCTCTTCCATCCCAAGGACCGGCCCATAGATTTCCACTGCTCTCCTCTCCTCTGCCTTCTGCACATCTGCGCACATTCCTCCTCTTCCTCATCAGCCGCCTCCAGATCTGGAGGCTGTTGATTCCCCATCTGAGGGCTGATGGATGGCCCAGGCTCCGTTTCCATCTCTGTCTCCATCTCCCTCTCCTTCTCCCCCCCTCTCCCCCTCTCCCTCTCTCTCTCTGTCTCTCTCTGTCTCTGTCTGTCTGTCTGTCTGTCTGTCTGTCTGTCTGTCTGTCTGTCTCTCTCTCTCTCTTTCTCTGTGCTATCTCCATTCCCTCTTCCCCTCGGAGCTCTCAGGTTGCCTTGATGCTGACCCCATCTCCCATGCCGCTGCCTCCTCCTCCTCCTCCTCCTCCTCCTCCTCCTCCTCCTCCTCCTCCTCCTCCTCCTCCTCCTCCTCCTCCTCCGATTTGGCTGCTGGAGGGGCTGGCTGCCGACAGGCCACTATATCACAAGACCGAAAATGGAAACCTAACGTCCAAATCATCATCAAAAAAGCACAACAAAGAACGTTCTTTCTGCACCAACTCGAGAAGCTCAACCTGCCCCAGGAGCTGCTGATCCAATTTGACAGAGGAACTATTGATTCTGTCATCTGCATCTCTATCACTATCTGGTTTGGCTCTGCAACCCAACAGGACAGACACAGACATCAGAGGAGAATTAGGACTGCAGAAAAGAACAATGGCTACCAACCTGCCTTCCATGGAGGACCTGTATCCTGCACAAGTCAAAAAGAGGGCTGTGAAAATATCTACAGACCCCTCACATCCTGGACATAAACTGTTTCAACTCCTTCCCTCAAAATGACGCTGTAGGGCACTGCACACCAGAACAACTGGACACAAGGACGGCGTTTTCCCCAATGCCATCACTCTGATAAACAAATAATTCCCTCAACACTGTCCTACTATTTACAAAGTCTGCACTACTGTTACTATTCATCTTCTCATCACTCCTTATCGCCCCTCCCCTCCCACTTGTGGCTGTATGACTGTAACTTTGTTGCTTGTATCCTTACGATTTATATTGACTGTTTTGTAGTATGATTTAATTGCTTATTGTACCCTATAAGTATCATTAAGTGTTGTACCTGATGATTCTTGACAAATGTATCTTTTCTTTTATGTATACTGAAAGCATTTGCACCAAGACAAATCCCTTGTGTGTTCAATCACACTTGGCCAATAAAAAAGAATTCAATTCTATTCTATTCACTTAACTGCTGCGGGGAAAAATAAATCATAAAATGGGACAAGAACTCATTTAACGAATGTTTCACTGAACAACAGAAATGTTGAGCTCCATGGCAGTCATAAGTCGAGGCAAAGAATGGTCATAGATGACTTAAACGTCCCGTGGGAAGATGCTGACATACTTACTGCAAACCTCAAAAAACAGGGGATCCAATTTTGCTCGATAGGCTAAGAAAAACCGCACCTCTTAGAAGAAAACATTTTGAAGAAGGGATTTTACATCAATTTTCAGGACCCGAATTTCTTTTTCTTTTTTTTCCTACAAATGAAGGCCCGATGTCTTCTAGCTCGTTTCTTGTTTGGGACTCAGTCCCAACCCAGCGACACCATTGTGGTGAAATAGGCCAGCGTATCTGGGAGCGTTGGTGCCTTCTCTGAAATTGTTGGGCTCCGTGGTTGCGCTTGCTCCTTTTGTTCCTTGTCCGCGTGTACTTTCTCTCCCCCTCTTTGGAAGTAATGAATTTTATGCCCATGTGTTTTGGTTCTTTTGTCTATTTTTAATTCAAATATGTAAAAGCTTTTTAAATACACTATCCCAGGTGTCAGTTGCTGCCTCTAGTCCCTTTTCTATCCTCCATTGTTCTCCTAATTGTTACTTCAAAACAATTAGTTGGGCATTCATATGCAAATGAATGCAAATGACGAGGGGGATTGAGTGGGAGGGGATACCACCACTTGTTTCATTTCCACTTCAAGGTCTGGTGATAGAAATAAGAAAATTGTTTGGCAATGTCTTCTTCATCTCATATCCCACGCTCAAATTCTGAAGAACTGATTCTGGAAGTAACTTACTTTCTCTCTTGCAACCGGCCTTAATTTTTTTCTTTCTGGAGTGAATCTGTGCCACTTTTTTCTTTGCCCATTTGTCTTTGGGAACCACGGTGGTAGGGACTAATCAAATAATGCACCAATATTCATCCGAAAGACCCTTCTAATTGCAAAATGCAAAATGCCCATTTATTATCTGGAGATCACCTTGTCTCCGTAGAACTGGGGACTCTCAAATGAAAAAAAGGGGGGGGGAAAATAAGATGGGGAATCACCCTGAATAAAATTTGAGGGAGATTTTGCTCTCTTGCTGAGATAAATGGGATCATTCCGAGAGGAGCTGCAACTGAATGACTATTTTAGACGCCATAGGGCATAATGTCTCATGAAAAGATAAAGATTAACAGGCATTTAAAAGATATTCTTCCTATAAACAATGAAGCTTTTAAAAATGTCTGACCAAAAATCCAATCATGATCTGTGGAAAGGGAGGAACCATTCTGGTTGTCCGAATGCAACCTTTTGACCTCATTGTGCTGTTATCTATAGCACTAAACACAGGTTCTATATTCATATTTTAATGGTTCTAGCAACCTTTCACCTCAGCTATGACCTCAAGGAATAGCAAGGAAAAATGGGTGTTGCTTCTCCACATTTCTGCTGCTTCGCTTACTACTTTGTGAAACTTTAACAGGGGAGTTAGTGTTCAATCCAGTTTTGGTCACCACAATATAAAAAAGATGTTGAGACTCTAGAAAGAGTGCAGAGAAGAAAAACCAAGATGATTAGGGGAATGGAGGATAAAGCATATGAAGAACGGTTGCAAGAACTGTGCATGGTTAGTCTAGAGAAAAGAAGGACTAGGGGTGACGTGATAGTCTCCCAATATTTGAGGGGCTGCCTAACAGAGGAGAGGGTCAACCTATTTTCCAAAGCATCCATAGGCCAGACAAGGAACAATGGATGGAAACTGATCAAGGAGAGATTCAACCTAGAAATAAGGAAAGATTTTCTGACAGTGAGAAGAATTGATCAGTGGCACAGAAGTTGCCTTCAGAAGTTGTGGGAGCTTCATCCCTGGAAGCTTTCAAGATGAGATTGGACTGCCATCTCTCAGAAATGATGTAGGGTCTCCTGCTTGGGCATGGGGTTGGACTAGATGACCTACAAGATCCCTTCCATCTCAGTTATTCTGTAGATATGGTGGCCTTATTTTAAAATAATCCTCCTCCTCTTCCTCTTCCTCCTCCATTTCCCAAAACAAGGAGCAGAAATCAATATTGCTGCCAGATAAATATAGGCAGTTTTCCAGTGGCTGGGAAAAAATGGCTGCGAGAAAGAGAGACCTTAAAGCACAGAGTAGGTATATGATTTTGCTATATGGTTTCTCTTCAGCTGGTACAGATTTCCTTTTTCCTCTCTAACCTGCTCTTTTCTGCCACATAACCTTCAATAGGAAAAGAAAAAAAAAAGAAATAATTAGGGAAAAGGCTGGGTGAATAAGACAATATTGCAGGTGAAGAATTTGGCCAATTTTCCATCATAACCTAGAACATCTCAAGCAAGCAATCACTGTGCTTTTTAGGACAGAATATGCCTCCGGGAAAAACAAGATATTCTAGCAATCAACAAGACATGCCCTCCACTGACAATGTTGGTCAGAATAGACAGTGAGAAGGAGCAGTATTAATACCCGGGAATAATGTGAGATATCATCCATTCAGAGATCTTGTAGGAAAAAAAAGAGGTGGCGAGGAAAGACGTTAGTTCAACTTGAAGTAGAGAAAGTTGCAGACAGTTGTGCTTCTTGTCTAACTGAGAGGTTATTACCTCCATTAATAAGATTTTTAAAAATGGCAACTCTAATTACTTTACATTTAAAACCAATCCTCACTCCCCTAATTGTCTCATCATTAGAGTTGGGAAACAGATCAATTATTCTAGAGTTGGTGCTGCAGAGCGAATGGTGGAGAAGTCACCTTGGATTCCTCCAAATTCAATTCTAACCTTTCCATGTATAGGCTCAGGATGGCTACTTAGATTCGGTAGAAATCCAGAATAAAAAAAAAGCGAAGAAATGCAGAAAATATAAGAAAGAAAGAAAGAAAGAAAGAAAGAAAGAAAGAAAGAAAGAAAGAAAGAAAGAAAGAAAGAAAGAAGAGATAGAGAAGAAAGAAAGAGAGAGAGAAGAAAGAAAGAAGAAAGAAAGAAGAAAGAAAGAGAGAAGAAAGAGAAAGAGAGAGTGAGAGCGAGAGAGAGCGATACAGAAAGAAAGAAAGAAAGAAAGAAAGAAAGAAAGAAAGAAAGAAAGAAAGAAAGAAAGAAAGAAAAGAAAGAAGAGAGAAAAAGAGAAAGGAAGAGGATGATAGAAAAAGAAAGAAAGAAAGTCAGAGGTGAACGCACAGAGAGAATAAGTGTAATAGGAAAGTTATCTTTTTTAAAAAATTAAATTCAACGCACATGAGTATTTCCTTCTCCAGAATGAAAATCCAAAGGAAGGCATAAGAAAAAGTGTTTAATCCTCATTCTTAAAATGTCTATAGTAGCAATGCAGTCACCCTTTTGATTCATGAATTTAGGTTATGCTGATCTGGGGTGCTGGAGTCTTTTTTTGTTCTCTTTTAGACTGGTTGATTGTCTCTTTTGCATAGTCTGTAGATGTTATTTATGTCTATGTGTCTATTGATGGCCAATTTGTCAGAGCGCCAGGCTTCTAGAAATTCCCTGGCACTTTTGGGGACTTGGCTTGGTCTAGGATGGTCCCATTTTCCCAATTGAAACTGTGGTTAAATCTGTCCAGATGTTGTGAAATTAAAATTCTGACTACCGGTTGGTGTTTGTGGATGCTTTCTGCCAGTCTTCTGCCTATTTGTCCTACACAGTGGTTATTGCAGTTTTTACATTGTATGTTGTAGATAACTCCTGTTTTTTCTTCTGGGGTTGTTGGGTCCTTTGGTCTGCAAAATCCATAAGATAAACAATCCTTCTAAAGACTGATCTTAAACATTGTATTATTATTTTTCGCTTGCATCCCCACTTCCCTTCTAACCTCTGATGAAAAAAGGTGACAAAATATTTGTCAGAATATTCATGAACTGGCAGAGACATGGTAACAAAGTCAGCCAAGGAGAGCTGAATTAGAAACTGAAACTGAAGGAGCCTGGGCGTGGCCCTGCAGCTCTGATTGATGTGAATTGAAACTAGTCTGCTCTGTGCTCTGAAGCGGCAGCTGCTTGTGTTTTGTTTGTAACTACTGCTTGTGTTACATTGGAAGAATGTATTATTGGTATTGTACATTTTACTCATATGTTATTATGTATATAAAGAAGTTAATGAATCCTGGTGAATCAGTCACCTGTGTGTGCTTTCTGGATTTGATTTCTACAATAAGCTCTAACAACGTTGTTATCATTCTCTTATCAGTCCTAGTTGCAAATTTCTGGATCGTGGTTAGAGAAGCAGGAATGAGTCTTACTTTCTATCATGTTTTGCTTCTTCTAGTGGCCATCAGGATTTCTGTAGCCCAGATATGATAATGGTAACCTTTAATTTCTATCCCAGAGTACGAACTACATTTTTCCTTGAGGGCTGTAACTTCTTTTTTTTTCAAAGGAGAGAAAAAAGTTGGTGTGCATAACATGAGTTGTGAAAATGACGTTTGGAGAAGACGAAAAAGAAAATCCAACGAGGACATTTCAAGGAAAATAGACAAATAGAATCCTTTCCTGTAATATTTAACTGACTTTTCCCCAAAGTTTTCCAGTGTTGACAGGCTCCATGTTCTCATCCACTTGGCCACCATTGCGTGTCCGACACAATCTGCTTCGCAATGCCTGCAATCCTGCCATTTCAATGAGCCATAATCTTGCAAGAAATGTGACCTTGAACCAATTTTCCAGAACTTTGTTGAAAGGTAATATATAAATAAATGCCAGAAGGGATCTTTAATTGTAATAGTTCTATTTTTATCTTCTTAAAAACCTGGAGAAATAAATGGGTGTATTTGTCTTCATTACAACACAAAACACCTGTGAAAGGTTGGAAGGTACTGGACAATCAAATGTATCACACTGGCAGCCGGCATCCTTACCGTAGCCTTGTCATAGCTCACCAACCCATATATTTTATCTTCATATCTGGCTGAAATAGGGCAGATTTCTGGGGTTTAAAAGGGAAAATAAAAGACATCCATCTTCCAAGATTATGAATAGATGTCCCATAGACTGTATCTGAGCAAAGGTTAATGCTGTCCCACTGTTCTAGCAAGGAAAATATATGGGTGCTCGAGAGCAAAACCTAAGCTGAGTTTCCTTGAGAAGATTGGAAATCATGAAGAGTGTCTATGGATCTCTGGGGCAGCGATATTTCCTGGATGCTGTTTGATCACATCTAGTGTGGATATAGGTAAAGGTAAAAGTTCCCCTCGCACTTACATGCTAGTAGTTTTGGCTCTAGGGGGCGATGCTCATCTCCGTTACACAGCCGAAGAAGAGCCAGTGCTGTCCGAAGACGTCTCCGTGGTCATGTGGCCAGCATGACTAAACACCAAAGGCGCACAGAATGCTGTTCCCTTCCCACCAAAGTGGTCCCTATTTTTCTACTTGCATTTTTTTTTTACATGCTTTCAAACTGCTAGGTTGGCAGAAGCTGGGACAAGGAACGGGAGCTCACTCCGTGATGCAGAACTAGGGATTTGAACTGCCAAATTGCTGACCTTTCTGATTGACGAGCTCAGCATCTTAGCCACTGAGCCACCACATCCCTTGTGGATATATTGCATTTCAATTCCTTTCTTCTTCCAAAGAGTTCAGAGCCATTTTGACATGGCTCTTTATGAAACCTGCCCCATCAGAATGATCAAGACAGCCCAAATGGTACAGACTTCAGGAGAGCAGCTTTAATACTAGTCTGGGTTAAATAAAGATCCAGGCATTTGTTCGGAGTATCATTTGGTGATAAAAATCAACCATTCAGGTATTTAGACAACTGGAGACACCTGAACAATAAATAGGAGCTTTATTATGGAGCTTTTGCAAAAGGGAATTCTGTACTCTTGGTCACAGAAGACATTTCCCCCCAGGAGGGCTGGGGTTTATATACAGGTTCAAATATACAGTCTCTGCCCCTTTCCGCGTTCACAGTCTATCCAGCTATGTATCTCCCTACACAACGCCCCTATTATTGTTGCATACAATCTGTTTCCTCATCCTGTTTACCTATTTCAATTTCCAGTAATCTCCATCATTAACATGACATTCGACAGCATGATCCGCCAAATATATAACCTTTATACAAAGCAATAGAGAATTCTTACATAATATTCCAGAAATTTTCTTAGGTTAACACAGAGGTTAAAATGGCATTACTATTGCTTTATATTTTCACAGATATAATTTTACATATCACAGGGTGAGAGGGTTAAGATGGAGTCTCTTTGACCTACTTGAAATGTTTCTTTAGGATTTTCTTGAGACATTTCAAAATACGACATGACCAAGAAAATGAATATCAGGGAGAGGCTGTGCCACCAAGGACCAAGGTTAGCTGCTGCATTGGACCTACAACACCCATAAAATCTTTACAGACCCCTCACATCCCAGACATAAATTGTTTCAACTTGCCTCCAGAGGTTTTGGGCTCTCCATCAGTGAAGGTCTTTAAGAAGAGATTGGACAACCATTTGACTGAAATAATATAGAGCTTCCTGCTTGAGCAGGGGGTTGGACTAGAAGACCTCCAAGGCCCCTTCCAACTCTGTTCTTCTGTTATTCCCCATGATATAGACCAGTGATGGCGAACCTGTTTCTTGTGGTGTGCCGAAAGTGTCTTTTTCTTGTGATGTGCCGAAATACCGGAAGTGCCCAAGCGGACCCGTTTTTCAGCCACCAAAGGCTGCAGAGACTTCTCTCGAGCCCACAGGAGGGTGAAAACGGCCTCCCCTGGGCTCCAGAGGCCCTCCAGAGGGTGAAAATGGGCACTTCCGGTATTTCCGGAAGGCCCATATATCTCTAGCCTCTGGGAGGCTGAAAAAGTCCTCAAACGGGCTGGAAATCAGCTGGTATGTGCACGCACGCGCATGTAGGTAAGTTTGGCTGGGGCTTGCGTGCCCGCACCAATGGCTCTGCGTGCCATCTGTGGCACGGGTGTCAAAGGTTCGCCATCATGGATATAAACAATAGTCAACAATTACAACATGTAGCGTGTATGACTGTCCCCCACCTCTGCTTTAACTGAGCCCTATCATCACATCGGCTATCTTTCGTGCATTCATAATACAATGGATCAAAGAGATAAGACACAAAGTTGTTCATGGAAGCATGACAGCCATCTGCATGCTTCTTGCCGCTATCATGGAAAGATTGGGATAACCCAATAGAATTTGTTTTGAATGATTGGGTTGTTATCCGTCGGTGTATTTTCCCACTGTGTGGACTGACACAAAGTCTCTACTTTCACAGGCAGTTTGAACAAATGTCCTGGAATATCCAGATTCCTAGAATATCCTGGAAAGTCCACATTCCTGGAATGATCGAGATAACAAAATATAATTAGTTCCGATTTGAGGTTGTTATCAGTCAACATAATTTCATGCCGTGTGGGCTAACATCCTCTCTCTACTTTCCCAGGCAGTCTAAACAAATGTCTCTTCCTTCTCATTATTTTAGCAAGAAGCAAAGTAATGTTGATTGAACCTAATAGGGTAAACAGAAGGATATCACTTAAAATGTCCAAAAGAATGCTGGGCTATTTTCATTCTACAATGATGTTGACATATTTGCTGACAATGAGCTTGCTGGTATTTTGTTCACACAGCTGGCTGCTGGATTGTAATTCAAATTTGAATTATAGATATATGGAAGCTTCATTCTCCCAGTGATGGTGCATCTGTTACAGGGCTTGGGGTGCATCGGATGACTGGTGAATAATGGGAAATGTAGTCCAACACATCTGGAGGACACCAGGATGGTGAACAGAGTTATATCATTTTGGAGTATAGATGAAAATTCACATGATCGAATGTTCTTCCACCTAGAAAAATTCATTCTGCATAAAAAGCAGCGGGGGGAGAAAAATGAGGCAGATTTTACGCAATATATTCCCTACAAACAAAGGCTGTGCACACTTTAAAACTGTGACTTCATTTATTGTTACCTCATCTATTCCAACAGAAAATAGAAATAGGCATCAAGGACAAAGAATTGGACCATGAATTAGTTAAGATGGTGGATACGGTGGCTCAGTGGCTAAGATGCTGAGCTTGTCGATCAGAAAGGTTGGCAGTTCGGTGGTTCAAATCCCCAGCACCGCATAACGGAGTGAGCTCCCATTATTTGTCTCAGCTTCTGACAACCTAGCAGTTCGAAAGCACGTAAAAAAAATGCAAGTAGAAAAATAGGGACCCCTTTGGTGGGAAGGTAACAACGTTCCATGCACCTTCGGCATTTATTCCTGCCGGCCACATGACCATGATGACTATGGAGACGACTTCAGACAGCGCTGGCTCTTCGGTTTGAAACGGAGATGAGCACTGCCTCCTAGAGCTGGAAACGACTAGCATGCATGCGCAAGGGGAACCTTTACCTTTAAGCTAGACTCACTCAGCATTTGAGGGACAGACTTTCAGTGCACCTTCCTGGACCAACAGCAGAATCAACCACAGCACTAACAAATAATTTCTCTTAAATTTTAAGCTGCCTTTCCAGTCAATCAAATTCTCTCACCTGTACTTCTAAACAGGAATAAAGTTGCTTTTTAGAGGGAGAAGACAACCAACTCCTACTCACAGTGCAAGTCTTCATCTTCAGTGTCCCTCACCATCATCATAAGAAATAAGGATAATAACAGGTAGTCCTCCACTTATAACAGTTCATTTAGTGGCCATTTGAAGTTACAATGGCATGGAGAAAAAGGGACTTATGACCATTGTTCGCACTTACGACCATTCATTGCAGCATCCCAATGGTCTCGTGATCCCGAATTCAGATGCTTGGCCACTGTCTCATACTTATGACAGTTGCAGTGTCCCAAGATCACGTGATCCCCTTTTGCAAACTTTGGACAAGCAGAGTCAATTGTGGAAGCCAAGTTCACTTAACAACCATGTTATTAACTTAACAACTTAAGTGATTCTCTTAACAGTGGCAAGAAAAGTCATAAAATTGGGCCAAACTCACTTAACTGTCTCTTTTAACAACAGAAATTTTGGGGTCAATTGTGGTGGTAAGTTGAGGACCTGTCCAAAGGTGAATTTGCAAGTGATTAAAAGAATGTAAAGGAATCCCTCATAAGGAATGACTGTTACTCCGTGTCTTTCTTCTGTTCATTTGTTCTTTTGTTTTAATGGCACATATTTAATATTGCCATAATCTAAAAGACAGTGGGCAGTGTGCAAAGTATGGGGGAAAGCCCTTTAAAATTCTAAACAATCACCCCGTAAAGATGTTGAAATTAAATGGCTGTTCAGAAGATACCCTAAGGCCTGAAGACTGGCTGAAAGAGTGTGGTTTTCAGTGCTGTACAATGCGTCAAGATTGATGAGGCCAGAAGTAGCTCAAGGGGTAGTGTGTTTCATAATTATTATATTTTAATATGCTAAAGTCATCCACAAGAGGAAAGTACCAATGCATGCCACATTAAAGGATCGATGCAGCCGCGGCATGGATAAGTACAGAAATAAAACAGAGGAAAGGCACAACAAAATGGCAGAAAACTGGGTTATTTATAATGTTGTGTTACAAGCATGAATAACTTTAAGAAGTTGGACCATAAGCAAAACTCTTCTTTGTTCCCTTGAATTAAAAAAAGAAGAGATTAATTCAAATGTTAACTAACCTCAAACCAACTGTCCATTGCTGCAAATTTCTCTTTCCTGGTTTGCATGTTCATTGCATGAGCCAAATGCCATGCCTGACCAGTGCACCATCTTTGATACCTTGATAGATTTCAAATCCTGGGAATGTATAGTCCCAAAGAACATCTTTAACATACGGTGTGTGTGTGTGTGTGTGTGTGTTGTGTGTGTGTGTGTGTATTGTATATACATTTGCTGATGCTTTATTTAAACATACAATCATTGGTTACATGACATCTGTAGACGCCATATGCTAAATAAAATAAAATCAATATCTATCTATCTATCTATCTATCTATCTATCTATCTATCTATCTATCTATCTATCTATCTATCTATCTCTATCTATTTATATCTATCTATCTATCTATCTATCTATCTATCTATCTATCTATCTATCTCTATCTATCTATCTATCTATCTATCTATCTATCTATCTATCTATATTTATTATCTCTCTCTTTCACACACACCTCTATCTATCTATCTATCTATCTATCTATCTATCTATCTATCTATCTATCTATATCTATTTATTATCTCTCTCTTTCACACACACCTCTATCTATCTATCTATCTATCTATCTATCTATCTATCTATCTATCTATCTATATCTATTTATTATCTCTCTCTTTCACACACACCTCTATCTATCTATCTATCTATCTATCTATCTATCTATCTATCTATCTATCTATCTATCTATCTATCTATCTATCATCTATTTATCTATCTATCTATCATCTATTATTATCTATCTATTTATTATCTTCCTCACACACACACATCTGTCTGTCTATCTATCTATCTATCTATCTATCTATCTATCTATCTATCTATCTATCTATCATCCATCCATCCACACATATATACTCATACACATGCACACATACAAGGTACGTGGACAGTACAATATATGAGATAAAATATTAACCCAAAGATATTTTTTCAAAAGGCAACTAGACTTTATTTTTCCTTTGTTTTCTTCTCATCCAAGAATCTTCTTCAGTTGCCTTTTTTTTAAAAAAAGCACCTTTGTGGCAACCATGACCTGGATAACTGAGAATCTCCATAAAAGATTAAGGTAAAACCATAATAAAATCACCATAATATGGGACCATAGAATCGCAATAGGATGGAAGTTATGATTCTATATCCAAGGAAGCTAACCATCTAACTAGCTTCTGGCATGGCTGCAGTGAGTCCTTCCCAGGGAATTAGCTAAATTCCCAAGTGCCCTGAAAATTCCTGAAGGAACATTCTTGAACTACGTGTATTATTGTATGTTCTGGAGCACCACAGACACATTGGGGGCTTTTGGCCATTCCCTCCAGGAAGACTTTTATCTTAGTTCTTCCATGGCCTGTCCTGATTCTTTTCAGGTGTCTCCATATCAGCAGTGGTATCCTACCTGTTCCACTACCAGTTGGGTGATCACGCTCGCATGCATGGGCACCCACACCAGCTGAGGCCTGCAGCACCAATCAGCTGATCATCGGAGGCTTTTTTCTTTTACTACCGGTTCAGTTGAACCGGTCTAAACCGGTAGCATACCACCACTGCTTCATATGAAGAATGGATGCAGGTTTGGGGCTTGGCTTATCTAAAGAAAAGAAGAATTAGGGGTGACATGAGAGCAGTAGTCCAGTATTTGAGGGCCTGCCATAAAGAAGAGGGGGTCAATTTATTCTCCAAAGTACCTGAAGGCAGGACAAGAAACAATGAATGGAAACTAATCACGGAGAAAAGCACCTGGAACTAAGGAGAAATGTCCTGACAGTTAGAACAATTAATCAGTGGAACGAATTACCTCCAGAAGATGTGGGTGCTTCAGCTGGAGGTTTTTAAGAAGAGACTGGACAGTCACTTGTCTGGAATGGTATAGGTTTTCCTGCTTGAGCAGGGGCTGGACTAGAAGACCTCCAAGGTCCCTTCCAGTTCTATTTTATTCATATTTTTCAGGGCAACTCCATTCCTGGAAGTGGTTTTGTTGGATCTGCATGATCGATCTGTTTGATTGGGGTAGTGCAATTGATTGACAGCAGGTGCGTAGATTTAAACAAGATTTAAAATGGAGCTTTAAACACCGAATATTTTCTTTTTCGATAGCACTTCCTCTGTATCTTTTGATGCAGTTGGCTTAAAAGCAAAAAAAAAAAACAAAAAACAAAACCAAAAACCTTTTGATAAACCTTTGAGCAGAAGACTTCCCATTGAAAAAAAAGCGACATATGATTCTTCCCTGGCCTGTCACACAAGGTTCTTGCTCGGAGCCCAGTGTCACCGCAGGAAGCTTTGATCTATATCTGACACCAGATTGCAAATTATATCCTATTATATTCCATTCAGTTCTAGTCTCGAGCCGTTGTATTTGTTTTAGCCATCGGCTATAACAAAATTGGAAAATACAAAACACAACGGCCCCTTTTAAACATAGGGCAATCGTTCGAATATAAACAAGATTTTAAAACAACAACAACCACAAACCTTGAGACAAAATAAGCTGTACTAAATTTCAATAACCCACTTTGCTGTCTACAATGTAAGCATTCAAATCATTTTGGCAGCATGCAGGCCTAGTGGGCAAATTTTTGTGTGATCTCCCTGTTTGGTTCCTGCTTTGATTGTTCAGCCACAGAATAATAAAAGCAATTAGGATCATCACCAGTAAATAATATCAGTCATAAAATTCAAGATGTTAGAATTCTTGCACTGTGTAACTGGTTTTCCTTTTAACGGGGCCACTATGTTAAATCTACACAAGGAAAACAAGAACTGCATTCATCATCTTCTTAGCAAATGAGAATGCAGATTTTTTTTTACACATTAGACCAAGTTTTTAAGAAGAAGAAGAAGGAAGAAATATTCATACGTGCTGTCAAAATAGGACAGCTAAATAAATAATGGTAATCTATATACAACCCCTTTCAGTTTTGCCCTGATGCAAAATTCTGCTGGACAAACAGAGATTGCTTGTTTTCTAAAGTTTGACATTTATCAGATGCTTTCTGTCTCTTCTTAGCTAAAATCAAACCAGCAATTTACTGTAAATATTTCTGCTTAGGTCAAAATCTATGTTTTCATTGGTGCATATTGTCCTTCTGTCTGCCAAACTGATTTTTCCCCCCTGACTTAATGGATAATTGACTGTTCAAATGTTCTATTGCATTTTCAGGATGGATTGAGTCTAAGCCTCTCAGATACGTTCTGGTAGATGCATTTTTGAGTTCAGATTGGTTCAACTCAGTTTGGGGTGAATTTGGGCAATTCAAACCAATGATTCATGGCAGGTTGTTGGACTTGATTTGTGCAGATTTGATGATCAAAGGAAAAACCAAACCCATTGAGAAGGGTGGATGACATCGGCGTGTTAGAATATTAAAATGCTTTGATTCTTGTTGTGACCCACTGGTGGCTGACGTAGCTGGCAGTGGAGTCAGACAGTGGTGAGGCAGTTGGGAAAGAACCTGAGTCAGTCTTGGAGGCTGAGGAAGGCTCAGATGAGGGCTCTGCCTCAGAGGCAGAGAGGGGGCCAGGGAAGGCTGGCAATCATCAGCTACCTTTGGGCTCGGACAGCAGTGAGGCAGGGGAGCTTCTGGAATCAGTTCCCAGCCTGCGCATGCGCAGAGCTAGCAGAAGTCAAGAACAATTGAGAAAGCAGGGTCTACTCATGAGTAAGGCCACACCTCGGAGAAGATTGGCCCCTTCCATGGGACCTAAAAGAGGAGTGAATGGGATGTGAGCTTTTGCAGGAAGCAATGAATTCGTCTGGTCGATTCAAGCTCTGAAAAGTTCTGTTTGACTCTGTGTCAAGTATGGCCTTGCCTTGCATCTGGCAGTTTGTTCTCTGGCTGCATTCCAAGTGCAATAAGGTGGGTGTTTATCAACATTCCCCTGAAAGACTGTTTGTGAAGCCTTGCAGGCTGTGGATGAACGCAATTCACAGCCGTCGAAATAAAAGAGGTTTTGCCGGGACTGAGATTGTGTTTTATGCTTTCTAAGGAAGCCTAGGTCAGAACAATTCTGGTGGTGTTTGATAAAGGATTTGATTCAATTGCAAGTGAAGACAAATGGAAGCAAATTTCTTTCAGGATCAGGAAATGTGACACTCTATCTTTTATCTCACCGAAACTTGACTTTCCATTTTTCTTGCCTTGTGGCAGATTTCAGACAATCTCCCAGACCAAGGAGGGTTATGACTACGTTCATCCCAAATGCAATGGGTCCTGCAGTTTAGCCCGGCCGACAAGACCTACATTTAGTGCATGAAAGCAATTTGTTGTTTCAGCACCAAAATCTTTGAAAAGGTAAGATGTAGGACACCTGTGCTTCACAGTCAGATGATCAAAAGAGGGAAAGTTGCCAAGTAAGTAAAAAAAGAGAGAGAGAAGTGTTTAGAAGGTGACAATGACGAGAAAACAAAGAGAGTGATGACTAAGACTTTGGAAAAGCAATTTCTACATGTGGGTTTTCTGAATTTTTTTTTTAAAAGCACTAAACTTAACTCTTTCAATCCCAGGAGACAGAGGTCTCACCAAAGCAGGATTTGGAGACAGAGATCCAAGATCTTAGGACATCGTGTGAATAGTAGGTTTGGCTCACCAGTGGATCAAAGCATCAGACATCCCTGAATCACAGTGGGGAGTCCTTGAAAAATGATCGAAATCACAGTCACCCCTTTTATTATTAGAGCACAAACAAGGTACATGCTCAATGCTACTAAAACTCTGTAGGGAGATTCTCACCAATGTGCCTACCGTCCCTGTCCTATTGTTTCTCTTATTCTTCTTTTATTTTTCTTATATGTACCCATTTCATGTATTCACAACTATGTATACACTTATACTTATTATCTTGTAAACAATTGGCAAATAAAATAAATAAAATAAATAAAAATAAATAAAATAAAATCCACATCATGGTTGTCCCAGAGGTGCTTTTTCAGGAGGCAATTGGATTGGATGGTGGGGAACAGAAGGATTTATACTCCTTGTAGACAGCTGGTCATTTGCATCCTTTTTAGAGAGTTATTGAGGCCACTTGGAGGTTTGTTTCTGTGTCCTCAGGATCAACTGAGTGGTGCTCTTGGTTCCCGTAGTCTGCAAATTTTCCTCTGGAGATCCCTTCCTACTCCCACACCATTCCAAGGGTGTTCATCCCAAATTGTATAGCTAAAAGTCTGTAGAGATTCTCCATTGACCAGGTTATGGTTGTCCCAGTGGTGCTTTTTTCAAGAGGCAACTGGACATTCTCGTTCTTTCCTTTTGAAGACATTTCGCTTCTCACCCAAGAAGCTTCAGAGCTGAAGAAGCTTCTATCCATGGTTTCCATCTGTTGCTTCTTGTCCTGATTTCAGGTGCTTTGAAGAAGAGGTTGACCCAGGGGTGGGATTCAAAAATCTCAGCAACTGGTTCGCTGCCCAGTTGCTGGGTGGGTGGGGCCATGGTGAGTGTGGACTACTGGAACTTCTAGGAGGGACATTTTTTGCCTTCCCTTGGGCCACTGGGAGGGCAAAAAGAGCCTCCCCTGGGCTCTGGAGGGCCTCTGGAAGTCAGAAACAGGCCCGTTTCTGGACGTCTGTTACTTCCAAACGGCCCATTTTTCCCCTCCCAGAGGCTTCATGTGGACCCTGACTTACCTGCATCGAAAATGGGCCACCTGGAGATTCCTGGGAGGGGAGGGGAGGGGTGGGCGGGGCCAGCCAGTTGGTTCAACTACCGGTTCAGTGAACCAGATGCAAATTTAACATCCGGTTCACCCGAACCAGTCCGAACCAGTAGAATCCCACCCCTGGGTTGACTCTCTCTTCTTTGTGGCAACTTCTGATATATTGGAAGACTCTGTATTATGTCTCCCCTAGTCTTTCTTTTCCTTAAACCAGACATGCCCAATTCCAGCAACCGTTCTTTATATGTTTTAGCATCCAGTCCCCTGGTCATCTCGATTGCTCTTCTCTGCACTCTTTCCAGAGTCTCTGCTCTAGAAAAATCAAAGCAAGTGACAAAGCAACAAAATGGATTTTCCTAAATGAGAAACCAAAGGATCTCTGTCACAGTGTCACCTTTGATATATGAATCCCATTCCTTAGCTCTGGTCCCCTTGTGTCTCTTGCAGCTCTAGATAATTTAAGATTATATATTTTTTTATCATGCACTTGGAGGCTGCATGCAAATCACATTGCTTGGGTTAGAATTGCATTATACACCACAGCAAGGACTGAATAAAGGCACAGCGTACATCAGCTATTTAATCGCTCATTTCCCTTTGATTTACTGAATCCATTGTCTTCCCCCCTTTATGATATGAGAAAATAAAATAAAATTCAAAGCAGAGGAGAGAGCATAACAAGAAGGAAATTGATATGACATTTCCCAATAGGCAGTGTCAGATTAGGAAACTATATATTAAGTTCCTGGTAGTTTCAGAAAATCAATACAGATGTGCTTACTGAAGTGACTAGTGATATTAACAGGGTTATTTAAAAAGCAATTGAAGATTGGTCCACAAATACATTACCTAGTGAGTTAGTTGCTGTTTTCTTGTTATTAACACAAATGAAAATTACAATATTTGCAACAGTATTGTTATTATTGCATTGAGAGCAAAGCTGGAAGCAGACAATAGCTTTTTCAGAGCGCAAAAGGTATGACAGCTATTCTCCTACAGCATGCATAGTAATCACACAGAAAAAACCCTGAAAGGACCATTTAGCTACAGATGACAATAGGACAAAAACACACAAGTGTGCATGCCACCGTAAACAATGCACTTCCATCATCTCACATTCAGCTTCCCAGCTTCCCCTGTCAATCAAAAAACTCTTTTTACTTTCACACATGTCCACAGCAATCTTACGCATTGTGGAAGGAAAACAGGATGAAAGTTGAGTTGGAGGTTTGGTCTCCAACTTCCTTTGAGGAAAAGCTTCAGTGACTGGCTAATCATTGGGCTATAAAGGAAGAGGCAAGAAGCACATTGACTTGGTCAAACCTCAGCAGTGTGTTGGCTGTTTCTTCTGGGATGTTGTTCCAATTCAATTCAGTTCAGAACAGAGCTGGAAGGGATTTTTGAGGTCTTCTAGTCCAACCCCTTACTCAAGCAGGAGACCCTACACCATTTCAGACAAATGGCTGTCCAATCTTTTTTTTAAAAAAACATCCAGTGATGGAGGACCCTCAACTTCTGAAGGCAAGTCCCAAAAGTGCCTTTTCAAGAGGTAACTAGACTTTCTGGTTTTTCTTTGAAGACATTTCACTACTCATCCAAGAAGCTTCTTCATCTCTGACTGGATGGTGAGGAATGGAAGAGCTGAAGAAGCTTCTTGGATGAGAAGAAAAAGAAAAAACAGAAAATCCAGATGCCTTTTGATAAAAAAACACCTTTGGGGCAACCATGATCTGGATGGTTAAGAATCCCTGTAGACATTCTGAAGGCAACTTCTGTTCCACTGGTTGATTGTCCTCACTGTTATGAAGTTTCTCCTTAATTCCAGGTTGCCTCTCACCTTGATTAGTTTCCATCCATTGTTTCTTGTCTTGAAAGAACCTCCTAACAGTGAGGACAATCAACCAGTGGAACAGAAGTTGCCTTCAGAAGTTGTGGGTGCTCCATCACTGGAGGTTTTTAAGAAGAGTCGGGACTGCTACCTGTCTGAAATGGTATAGGGTCCCTGCTTGAGCAGGGGGCTGGACTAGAAGACCTCAAGGTCCCTTCCAGCTGTATTCTGACTCTGACTCTGAGGCTAGGTTCATATCCACATTCAGCCCCAGAAATTCAATGACTTTAGGGAGACCAACTCTCAGCTCCTAAATTAGTTATGGGGAGAGCTTGGAGGCGAGAGTCCTATGAATGCTCTCTTGAGCTTCTAAAAGAGGTACAGGAAATAAACCCAACGAATAAACAAGTAAATATGTGCAGTATTTCATAACAATTTACCCCAGTGGAGTTGACTTAATCCTTAGGATTGCACTGTTGAAATCCTATAGAAATCAAAAGGGCTTAACAGGGTGAGTTGGAGCTTTGGATTAGGGCTGTCTGTGTGTTGATAAGAACCATTTTGTTAAAAAAAAAAGTCTAGACATCCTTTAGGATTTTTTTTTTTTTACCATGTTGGCAAACATGAATGAGTAAGAGCCCAGGGGAAGAAAAAAAGAAGTAGCATTTTCTTTGCATCGGGATTATGTATCATATTAAAAATTATGCTGTCTCAAAATTAAACTTCAGTACTACATATTATATTCCAGGGACCACGAAATACATGGAATTATTGCTTGAGTGATTTCAGCTCAAAATGATTTCCCAGACCTTATGTTAATTAAATTAAGTACTTAAATTAACTGATTTTTCAAGTGATCATTTGTGTATGCTAAGGTTCGAAACTGTATTTCTCTGGCTTGCTTTAATGTCATTTGCGGGGTGGGGGACACTGCATCTGGTGTGATGAAAAATTAGACTAACACTCTATTAAAACTGGGCATATTTTACAATTCTGTTGTGCAAATTAACATTCTCTCCACTTTCGAATTATGCTGGAAGTCATGCCAATATTTTACAGGAATCAAGGATAATTTCTTGCTTTCTTCTCCATGTTCTACCTAGGTTCAGGAGACTGAATCACTGGGTATATGTTAAGATGATGCATTTATATTCTGCCTGCATAAAATCTGTGTAACAATCATATCAGATGCTCTCTAGAAATATTGAGTTTTAATTCTGACAAGTTCTTAGCCAGGTTTGCAAGCTGAAATCCAACAACTAAGAAAGAGCATGTTGGTTGGCATTTCGTTTTGGTAAATGACACTGTTAATCATTCTTTTTTAAAAATTTGTGTATTTATTTAACATAATATAATACTGGGTGATACTAATCTGGCAGGACTAGCCAACACCCAAGAAGATAGTCTCAAGATCCAGATGGATCTTGACAGACTAGAACACTGGGCCGTATCTAACAAAATGAAATTCAATGTAGAGAAAAGTAAAGTCCTACACTTGGGCAAGAAAAACCAAAAGCACACATATAGATTGGGTGAAACCACACTTAATAGCAGTAACTATGACAGGGTTCTTGGAGTCTTAGTGGACAACCAGCTAAATATGAGCCAGCCATGTGCAGTAGCCACCAAAAAAAGCTAATGCAATCCTAAGTTGCATTAACAGAGGGATACAATCAAGATCAAGGCAAGTACTAATACCACTCTGTAAAGCCTTAGTAAGACCACACCTAGAGTACTGCATCCAGTTTTGGTCACCACACTATAAAAAAAGACACTGAGGCTCTAGAAAAAGTGCAGAGAAGAGCAACCAGGATGATTAAGGGACTAAAACATATGAAGAACGGTTGCAGGAACTGGGCATGGCTAGTCTAGGGAAGAGAAGGACCAGGGGAGACAGGATATCAGTCTTCCAATATTTGAGGGGCTGCCACAGAGAGGAGGAAAGGGTCAAGCTGCTTTCCAAAGCACCAGACAAGGAATAATGAATGGAAACTGAACAAGGAGAGATTCAACTTGGAAATAAGGAGGAATTTTCCAACAGTGAGAACAATCAACCCATGGAACAGAAGTTGCCTTCAGAAGTTGTGGCAGCTTCATCCCTGGAAGCTTTCAAGAAGAGACTGGACTGCCATCTGTCAGGAATAATGTAGCGTCTCCTGCTTGGGCAGGGGGTTGGACTAGATGACCTCCAAGGGCCCTTCCAACTCTGTTAATCTATTCTCCAAATGTCAGAGTGGCTGGCAAGTACTGGTAGTCCTTTACTTACAACAGTTCATTTAGTGACCGTTCAAAGTTACAATGGCACTGAAAAAAGTGACTTATGACCAGTTTTTCACACTTTATGACTGTTGAAGCCTGATCACATGATTTTGATCACATGATCAAAATGCAGACATGTGGCAACTGTCTGAATTTATGACGGAGGCAAGTTATTCCACAGATTAATTGTCCTCACTGACAGGAAAATTCCTCCTTAATTCTAGGTTGTTTCTCTCCTTGATGAGTTTCCATCCATTGCTTCTTCTCCTGCCTTCTGGTGCTTTGGAGAATAATTTGACCCCCTTCTTCTTCGTGGCAGCTCCTCAAATACTGAAATAATGCTATTATGTCACCCTTAGTGACCCTCCTTTTCTCTAGGCTAGCTTAGGTTTTCAACTTTAGATTTGGAAACTTTAATAAAAACTATTTTTTAAAAAAGATAGCAACTGAAAAATTCGAGCTGGGACTTCATGTTGTGATGTCTCCTCTAACTTTGACACAAGTAGCCAGTCTCAACCTCAAAGACTTTTACCATCTTATTGTATACTTTCTTCCTATACTAGATCATTCAGGGGACCAAATGTAAAATTGCTTCGGACTTCATTCACTTTCTCAGTTGTCACTTTCTTTAATGTGTGTGGTCACAAGGCCTACCTTTGGTTTCTCTCCTGCTGACAGAAGTTATATGTCTGTGAGGTTTTGCCAACATGAACAGACTCAGCTCTCAGCATTCTGAACAGAAGCTCAAGAAAGGTCCTTATGTTGAAATTCTGCCCATTTGGGGGAAGCTTCACTCTTAGTGTGAAGTAGTGAGCAGCTAGCTAAAAAGTGCAGAGAAGAGCAACTAAGAGGATCAAAGGCCTGGAGATTAAAACATTGATTGATTGTTTGAATTCTTTATTGGCCAAGTGTGGTTGGACACACAAGGATTTTGTCTTGGTGCAGATACATATGAAGAACAGTTGCAGGAACTGGGTTTGGCCAGTCTAGAGAAAAGAAGGAATTAAGAGGGACGTGATAGCTGTCTTCTAGTATTTGAGGGGCTGCCCCAAAGAAGAGGGAGGTCAACTTATTCTCCAAAGCACCTGAAGGCAGGACAAGAAATAATGGATGGAAACTAACTGGAGGGAAGAATACAATAATTCCAAGAAGATAAGATTCAAGAAAGATCTCTTCATTATTTTTTTGTTTTCAAAATCACTATGTTTAAGAAGATCCATTGAAGATTTAACCCAAAAACCCCAGAGCAATATAATTTATTATTGCTGACTTTTGCTGAAGTGCTAAAATATTAGCTTGCTTAAGGATGTCGGTTTTGCCCCCTTAACTGATTCTTCTGAATGCGGAAAGAAATTCAGAGAAAGCTTTGAGAGAGTACCTCCTGTTGTTTCCTCTCATTTTCCTGTTCTTCAGCAAATGATTTTTTCCCCTATCATTAATGGTGCTTTAATTGAGTGGGATTAAAGGTAGATTAAAGGATATCTCATTAGTGCAAAACCTCCCTACATGCATTTCCTATAGGGGCTTCACAACGTGAGAGCTTTCAACTATAAGGACGTGGAAAATACTTAATATACAGGAAAGGCTGGCAAGGGGGGAACACATTGGAAATTTAATCTACTGGTGGAAGAGGAAACATGTAAATGTCAGTGGGAGAGGATAAATCTTTAGCAAAAGGCCTACAGCAAGAAATGTTGTGCTGAGGTGAATGGAAGGAAACCACCATAAAAGAAGGAAAGAACAAATTAGAATGATTGTAACACGTGTGCATGTAAGTCCTTTGAGAGAAAGAGAGAAAGAGGGAGGGATGGAGAGAGAGAAAGAGAGAGAGAAAGAAAGAGAGGGAGGGATGGAGAGAAAGAAAGAGAGAGAGAAAGAGAGATAGGGAGGGAGGGAGAGAGAGAGAAAGAGATTCCTACTGTTGTGAAATTGCAGGACCAGAAATGTAGGCCGTAGGAGAGAAATTGAAAAAAAATTGAAAAGGGGGGAAAAAACGGAAAATCAAAGGTGCTTTTTCAAGAAGCAACTGTACTTTCTTGTTTTTTTTTTTTGTTTTTTTTTGAAGACTTTTGTTTCTCATCTAAGAAGCTTTTTTCAGTTTTGACTGAATGGTGGGGAATGGAAGGATTTATATTCCTTGCAGATAGCTGGTCATTTGCATTCTTTGAGAGAGTTGTTGAGGCCACTTGGAGGTTTATCTGTGTTCTCAGGGTCACTGGAGTGGTGCAAATGGATGTGAAGCCTTCTTGGAACAGTTGAAACAACTGTGTTGTAGACTGGAGATAGATGATGTTGTATCCCTCCCCTTCTGTTGAGAGAGGACTGTTTAATTTTGACCTAGATGGCCTCTTTGACCCCTCCTTCAAACCAGAGGTCCTCTCTGTCCATAATGTGGACTTTGCTGTCTTCAAAAGAACGCCCTTTGTCTTTTCAATGCAGATGGAAGGGCTGAATCTAGTCCTGATGGGTTTGTTTTCCTACGTTGCACCATGCATTTGAGAAGTGGTTGTTTTGTTTCCCCAACGTACAGATCTGCACATGGCTCACTGCACTGTACTGCCTATGCCACATTGCTCAGTTTATCTCTGGGTTTTTTTATCCTTGGGGTGGACCAGCATCTGCCTTAGTGTGTTCTTGGGTTTAATGTGTGGACTAGATGACCTACAAGGTCCCTTCCAACTCTGATTATCTGTTATCTATGCGCACATATATTGTGTTTGACAATATCTCAACAGAGGGTTAAAGAGGCCACTATGTCAAAATTGAACGGCTCTCTTTCTCTCAAGAGAGAGGGAGGGATAAGACACCAGCTTAACTTCAGTCTTTCCAGCAGTTCCAAGAAGGCTCCACGCCCATTCACAACACTCAGGTGAGGATATAGAAAAGGCTCCAAGCGGCCTCAACGACTTTCGAAAAGGATGCAAATGACTAGCTCTGTCTGCAAGGAGTATCAATCCTTCCATTCCCCACCATCCAGTCAGAGCTGAAGAAGCTTCTTGGAAGAGAAGTGAAATGTCTTCATGGGAAAATCAAGAAAATCCAGTTGCCTCTTGAAAAAAAGCACCTTTGGGATAACGATGACCTGGAGGACTGAGAATCTCTGTAGACAAAAAAAGGGTTAGGATTAAGGTGAATTAGAAGTTCTACAAAATTCCTTCCAAATCATGGATATGATTCTATGTTCATGAAGGGTTTTTGCTTAATTCTTCTGTATATCATGACGAGGATAATAGTATTTTTTATTCAATTGTGACCAACTTGGTGATTTTATGGATCAAATACCTCCACATCGCTCCACATCTTCCAATCTTTGAATCTCTTACCTTTGCAAATTAAGCAAACATGTTGACTAAATAGATGTATTTCTATGGAGATTCACAGCCATTCAGGTCATGTTTTTTTCCCCAAAGTGTCTTTTTTTTCCCAAGAGGCAACTAGATTTTTGGGGGGTTTTCTCTCAAGATGTTTCACTTCTCATCCAAGAAGCTTCTTCAGCTCTGACATTTTCCACCCTCCAGTCAGAGCTGAAGAAGCTTCTTGGATGAGAAGTGAAACGTCTTCGGAGAAAAACCCAAAAAGTCCAGTTGCCTCTTGAAAAAAGCACCTTTGGGATAAATAGCTGTACCTATAGCTTTCAGATCACCAAAGCCAGACAAAGATTACAGTTGAAACCAGGGATATATCTTAAGAGTTCAAAGTAATTGCTTTTTTTAAAAAAAAGAAGGAATGCTGATGAGAATGCTTTCAATGATAAGGCTGCCGCTAGAGTATATATCTGTGAGCCTCTTAAGGGAGAACAAATCCCACTTGCACTCTTGAGTGTGTTATGTGAGTGCCCTTCAGTTAGGAGTAGCGCTCTGGAGAAAAACTATAATTCCCAGATTTTTACTTCCTAGAATAGAATTCATTTTTGCCATAAGGTTATCTGTGTGGGCAGTGGCCCACCCTTCGATATAAGATTCAAGAATTGGTTAAATCAAAGGATAACCATTCCTAGAAGCCTGTTAAAGGGATAGATAGGAAGAGGCTGCGTTCTGTCTGCTAAGAATGAACTAAGCCCCAAAGACAGGCATAAGGACAATGTCTTTCCAGGGAACAATCCTACCAGGCTTTCAAAGGATAAAGTTGGTGTCGCTTAGCAGCTTTCCAACTCACTCTGGTAGGAGGAACTGCTCAGACTTGCATGGCATGAGATCAGACAAAATAGATGAGATATGAAGTCAAGATGGGAATGTGAAGGAAGGCAAACCATTTACTCTACTTCCCAAAGGTGGTTTTTTTTTTTTTTTATCAAAAAGCAAACTGGGCTTTGCTTTTCCTGGAAGACATTTTTGCTTTTCATCCAAGAAACTTCTTCAGTTCTGACCGAAGCTTCTTGGGCGAGAAGTGAAATGTCTTCAAGGAAAAACAAAGCCCAGTTTGCCTTTTATTTTATTTGTTTGTCAAACATGTACAAGATAACAAGTGTAGGTTATGACCAAAAACATGAACAAAGGAAATAAATACAGATAAATGGGGATGGTAAAACAGGTGTCAACTAAAAAATAATCCTTTGGGTTTTTTAGCTGCTAGCAGAAAGGGAGTGGGGGAAAGCAGTGAATTCCTTAATTGCTTCAGATAATTGCCTCGGCAGTCGAAGCTGTTGGTGTGCAAAATTATTACTGGAGAGCTCTTGACTCTTGGCTATGGATGTGTCCCATTGGAGACTATACATCCAGGGGGTGGGGGGAAGACCAGGTCAAGGGTGAAATGAATGATGTAAGAGTCAGCTGCAACCAGGAAATGCTGACATGTCAATTCCTAATAAATCAATCTCTTTTTACTCTGAGGGATGCGGCTAGAGACTTGTGATTTGAATGGGGGTGCATGTTGGAGCTCTGACAACAGAGACAGTAGGCACGTTGGTGTGCTTATGCACACCCCGTTTAAGGACCTCTTAGGAATGGGGTGAGGTCCACGGTAGACAGTTTGAGGTGGAAGCTGTGAGGGGTTGAGGCTGTAACAATGGAGTCAGGGAGGGCGTTCCAGGCACTGACTACTCTGTTGCTGAAGTCGTATTTTCTGCAATTGAGTTTGGAGCAGTTTACCTTGAGTTTGTATTGGTTGTTTGCCTGTGTGTTGTTGTGGTTGAAGCTGAAGAAGTCATTAACAGGCAAGATGTTGTAGCAGACAATTTTGTGAACTATGCTTAGGTCGGACTGCAGGCAGCGCAGTCCCAGATTGTCCAGACCCAAAATTTTGAGCCTGGAGGCATAGGGGATTCTATGATGAGTGGAGGAGCGGAGTACTTTTTCTCGAGAGATACCTCTGAACCAAAAAGCACCTTTGGGACAAGCGTGTCCTACAACACGGCTGGTATTTTTGGATGACTGAGAATCTCCCTAGAAATTTCCAGTATTTCCAGTTTGCATCAGGGGATTTTGGCTCCTGTAAGACCTATAGCCACAGCAATTTAATAAATCACCTTGGCTCCTTATTCTTAGGGTTTTAAAGACTTGCCATCTTGGGTCATCTTCACATCACCTTTGAGAATTGGGACAGGAGAAATGCTAGCAGAACCTTCATGCCATTCAAGGAGAGCAAAAACAGGGACTGGTTTTTCAGGCACCACATAATGTAGCTGCAGAACTTTTGGGGATGGCCACCAATTTGATGGCTATAAAAGATGACCAGATAAAATTCATAGGAGGTGACTAATTTTAACAGCTAAATCCTAGGCACTTTACCTCCCTTCAGTTGCACGATAGCGGAATAGGTTTATAAGTTTCCTTATCATGTCTACGGAATGTAGCCAATTGTGTGAACAAAGCCCTTGTTTCATTGGGCTGTAGGTCTGTTCAGCGGTGGGATTCAGCCAGTTTGCACCAGTTCAGGAAAACCAGTTGTTAACTTTCTGAGCAGCTTGATGAACTAGTTGTTGGAAGAAACCACTAGGGCAAGAGAACCGGTTGTTAAATTATTTGAATCCCACCACTGGGTCTGATCCAGCAAGAGTCTTAGACTTTGATATGCAAGTTCTTATGACGGGCAGGAATAAATGGCCCAGGAAAGAAAAAGGGATGAAATGGAAAACCGATATGTTGGGTTGAGCGCTTTAGCTTGTATAAGGGAACATGACTTTATGTACGAACAATGGAAGCATTTCTTTGAGAAGAATGATCGCAGGAGTTAGTGACTAGTGGAGGAAACGAAGCCAGGATTAGAAGGACTCAAACATATAATTTATAACAAAACTATTTCAGACACAAGCTTAACGCCGTCATGTTGGAGGCGGAGAGAGAAAAAAGCAACTTGCTAACTTTTCAGAAGGAAAAAGAGAGAGAAGAGTTAATCCCCAGAAAGAGACAGGAAGATGGTTTTTTTGGAACAATAAATCCAGTATATAGATTTCTTTTTTCTTTTTTACATTATATGAAAAATGGAGGCTAGGACACTAGTAATGTATGAAAAGGTTCTTAGACTCAGAACTTAAAGTAAGATGGAGCTGGCTGACTTATGCTTTATCTATGTCCTACACACATTTGATATAAATTCAGGAAAACTGGACAGAGAACAGATAGCGTGTGAATCTAACATTCAGATGACACTTTGTTTTTTTCCAAGAGAACTGTATTTTTTTAAAAAAAACAAGTTTTCTAATTAGCTGGATTTAAATTATCAAGATTTCATACCAGGGAGCAGAAAAATATTACATAGCGGCAACCATCTTGCTCTTCCAGCTTCCAGGAGTGAAACACAATAATTTGAATCTTTTAAAGTTTTAAATCAATACATACTTCCTTCAGTGATATTCCTATAAGCAAATATTAAACACCTGTTCTCTTTAAACATGGAACGAAACTTTAGTTTCAGAAATTACAGGATGAACACGTCTGTTTGTTTTAAAACCTCAGTGATAACATTGAAGTTTCAGGCCACTTGTGAAATAAATATCAGTTAGTGATAGGATTCTTAATGATTAGCTGGGGAACATATGGAAATAATGGCTATAAAATGGGGGTGCAGCCCTTCATAATTCATCATATTGCTGAGTGCACATCTCAGTGAAGCTATCATCCATACCATGGAGAGTATATCATGTGAAAGACAGGTCACAGCTGAATGCTCAGGTTTGGTGCAATTCACTGGAGAAGGACATGGCAGCAACACCCACTTGGATTTTCTGCCAAGCACACCACTTTTCCATCAAGAAAGCCAAACAGACAATTCACAATGAAAGATGGGCCTGTAGGTTGGAAGGTATCCAGTAAGCTGGTGGAGTAGAACGAAGGGCGAATATGAGTAGCGCTGGTGCTTTGGATGTAGGCAAGGAATCCAACAGATGTCCCTGGACAAGGGGAGGTACATCACAACGTGTCCCTCAGGAGGCAACTGGACTTTCTTGGTTTTTCTTTGAAGACATTGTGTGTGTTCTATCACTGGAGGTTGTCAAGAAAAGATTGGAAAGCCATTTGTCTGGGATGACATATGAACTCCTGCCCAGGCAGCAGACCTGTCATCTGGAATGCTATATCTACATAGCTGTCTGGTCCAACCCCTGTTATTATTCCCCAAAGCCTGTATGTTTTCAATCAGGATAGAGCTGAAAGGGACCTTGGAGGTCTTCTAGCTCAACCCCTGCTCAAGCAGAAGAACCTATACCATTTCAGACAGGTGGCTGTCCAGTCTCTTCTTAACAACTTCCAGTGATGGAGCACCCACAATTTCTGGTGGCAAGCTGTTCCACTGATTAATTGTCTTCTCTGTTAGGAAGGTTCTCCTTAATTCCAGGTTGCTTCTCTCCTTGGTTAGTTTCCATCCATTGTTTCTTGTCCTGCCTTCTGGTAGTTTCAAAAATAACTTGACCCTCCCCTCTTCTTCGTAGCAGACTCTCAAATACTGGGCTACTGCTATCAAGTCATCCCCCTAGTCCTTATTTTCCATAGATTAGACATACTGAATTCCTGCAACTGTTTTATTCTCCAGGCCTTTAATCATTCTAGCTGCTCTTCTTCGCACTTTTTCACAAAATCTCAATGTCTTTTTTGTAATGTAGTGACCAAAACTGGATGCAGTATTCCAGGTGCGGCCTTACTAAGATTTTGTAAAGTGATATTAATACTTCACGTGTTTTTCCCTGGGGAAGGACCAGGGGATGGATGTCATGGTTTTGTCTATTGCTGTTCTCAGCTGCCACTTTATGCATTGTTAACGATTGTCTTTTGTATTGATTTTTTTAATGTTGTTAGCTGCCCAGAGTCACTGTTTGGGAGATGGACAGTCATATAAATGGATGTAAATAAGTAAACAAGCGGACAGATTACAGTGAATGCCTTCTTCCAATAATTTAAAAGATGACTCGGCATATGACATCAGCAAATGGACAAGATATCCCATAAAAAAAGATGGAGAAGTCCAATTCGGTCAGCCAAAAGTAGACCTCAGGCCGACTGCAGTTCAGATCGTGAACTCTTTCCTGCAAAATTATGGCTTACAGAAAACAATTAAAGCCATCGGATCAGCAAGATGTGACTTCAGCAATATTCCGTATGATTCTGCAATGAAGGTCAAGAATATATTTAATAGATTAGATGTGGGGTATGAAGTGCCTGAAGAACTTTGGACTAAAATTCAGTACATCATTACAAAATGATGCAAACCAGGATCTCCAAATGAAGGAGGAGGAGGAGGAGGAGAAGGAGAAAGAGAAGGAGGAGGAGGAGGAGGAGGAGGAGGAGGAGGAGGAGGAGGAGGAGGAGGAGGAGGAGGAGGAGGAGGAGGAATAATATAGGCAGAAAGCAAAAAAAATGGAATTAGCCCAGCTAAAGGCTATGCTCCAGAGAAAAGAAAGAAGAGACAAGGAGCTATATCCAAATGAACAATGGAAAGAAAATGAGAACAAGAATTGAAGAGGAAGGCTGAAGAACTTGTTTAAGAAAGTTATGGAATTCAAAATAATTTCTCATGCAGAGATGGGTGCTACAAGAGACAAAGAAGACTAAGAAATACTGAAGATGGAAAGAAGACTTGGTACAAATATCAGGGGGAAAATCTGTACTGAAAGATCCTGAAATCAGTAAGTTCTGCAAAGGTTTTTATCATTGAACCAGAGCCAGATGTTCTCTAGGAAGTAAAGTTCAATGAGTCTTGGAAAATATTGCTAACCAGAAAGCACCAGGAATGGACCCAATGCTTCTTCTTTAAGAGTCAACTGGACTTTCTGGTTTTCTTTTGAGGACATTTTGCTTCTTTGCCCATCAGGACCAAATTCAGCAGTCCACCTGCATTTAAAAGGCAAAGGCCACTCTTTTGAAGAGAGCAAAGTCCACACTTTGGACAGAGAGGACTGCTGGTTTGACAGAGGGGTCAAAGAGGCCATCTAGGTCAAAATTGAACAGCCCTCTCTCAACAAAACTCCTTTCAGAAGTTCCAAGAAGGCTCCACACCCATTTGCACCACTCAGTTGACCCTGAGGACACAGATAAGCCTCCAAGCAGCCTCAGTGGCTCTCTAAAAGGATGCAAATGACCAACTGTCTGCAAGGAGCATAAATCCTTCCATTCCCCACCATCCAGTCAGACTTGAAGAAACTTCTTGGATGAGATGCAAAATGTCTTCAAAGAAGAAGCCAGAAAGTCCAGTTGAGTCTTGAAAAAAAGCACCTTTGGGACAACTGTGATCTGGATGACTGAGAATCTCCTTAGACATCAGGAATTGACTTATAACAATTCTTTAAGTGACTGTTCAAAGTTACAATGGCACTGAAAAAAGGAACTTATAGTATGAGCATTTTTTAATACTTAACAACCATTGCAGAATCTCCACTTCTGGTCCAGCCCCCTGCACAGGCAGGAAACCCCATAATATTTCAGACAAATAGCTGTCCAACCTCTTAAAAAACCTCCAGTGATGGAGCACCTACAACTTCTAGAGGCAAGCTGTTCCACTGGATAATTTTTGTCAGGAAATTTCTCCTTAGTTCTAGGTTACTTGTCTCCTTGATTAGTTTCCATCCATTGCTTCTTCTCCTGCCCTCAGGTGCTTTGGAGAATAGCTTTACTCCCTCTTCTTTGGGGCAACCCATGAGATATTGGAAGACTGCTATCATCTCTCCTGGTCCTTTACTTCATTAAACTAGAGATACCCAATTCCTGCAACCGTTCTTCATATGGTTTAGCCTCCAGTCCTCATATTATCTTTGCTGCACTTTTCTGCACTCTTTGTAGAGTCTCAACATCTTTTTTACATCGTGGTGACCAAAATTGGATGCAGTATTTCAAGTGTGGTCTTACTATAGCATGACTTTAGCACTAAAGTGTTTAATTAACACTAAAGTGATTTTGATTCTATCCCTCTGTAGAAGTGCGGATTTTATTTTGCTAGGTTCAACATTCAACATTTAACAAGGATGGTCAGCCTATCCATAAAATAAGAAGATCTCTGCAACGTGATGCCCAACCTATTGCAAGTCTTGCCAAAAATATTAAGATGCAAAACCATCACACTGACAACAGCAGCCAAGGGCATGGTTGTCCTTGTTGTTAACCCAGAACTGTGAAAACAGGATAATCAAAAAGGGTGAATGTATTAAAACGGATAGCTTTGACTTTTGGTACTAGGGAAAAAAAAGTTTGGTACTAGGGAAAAATGTTCACAGCGTCTTGGACTTTGAGAACAAATTGTTCAATACTGGATGAAGTAAAGCCAAACTGAAGGCACGCACACACAAAAAATGAAGCAATACTTTAGATATTTTGGACGCATCATGCAAAGGCCCTGGGGAAATTTCTGATGCTGGAAAATATCTAAGGCAATCAAAGTGATACCGGTTGGAAGCAAGGTGCTAAAGAATTTTCGATGATGACACAAGAATGAACTTACAAAGACTTAGAGAAGCAGTTCCTGCTGGACCTATATGCTGAAATTATGCCCATCAGGGTCAGAAAGAGTCAGAAATGACTCCATGCCTGAACAATAGATCCAGAAAAATAAAAAATCTAATTTGCTTCAGTTTTCTTTCGCCAGAACTTCTTTTCTTCTTTCTATGGGCTGCAAATCCAAGTTATTTCTTCCGGATTGAATGGTTTTCCATACTGTCAAATGCAAATAGAAAACCAGGATGGGAACAAAATGTAGGTGTTCAGGATATTATCTTGTAAACAATTGGTATATAAAATCATACATTGCAATGTCCTACCTGTCAATGAATACTTCAGCTTCAACCATAACAACACAAGAGCACACAATAGATACAAACTCAAGGTTAATCGCACCAAACTTGATTGCAGGAAATACGACTTCAGCAATAGAGTGGTCAATGTCTGGAATACTCTACCCGACTCTGTAGTTTCTTCCCCAAACCCCAAAAACTTTAACCTTAGACTGTCTACTATTGACCTCACCCCTTTCCTAAGAGGTCTGTAGGGGGCGTGCATAAGCGCACCAACGTGCCTACCGTCCCTGTCCTATTGTTTCTCTTATTCTTCTTTTATTTTTCTTATATGTACCCATTTCATGTATTCACAACTATGTATACACTTATACTTATTATCTTGTAAACAATTGGCAAATCAAATAAATAAATAAATAAATAAATAAATAAATAAATAAATAAATAACTAGGACCTTTATACAAACAACAACAATATTATTCATAATTGACTGAACAAAACCTCCTTCTTTTGAATTCCTCTCAATGGAGTGAAATGGGTGACAATAACAAAACCTTTGTTGTATCTATTCTGATTGATAGAGCTACACAATGTGCCAGCATGGAATCCAGATATTAACCTTAAAAAATAAGATTAACATGTTCATGGAGGAAGGCGAAACTAAATGTCCCAGGATAATGTTGCAGGATCCAATCTGGGTCGGTTAGATGCACCAGAGACTTCTGAGCTCTCAGATTTGTGCTGGAGCCCATCTTCTGTGAACTTCTCTCTAGCAGAGTGGGTGCTTTTGGGCTATTCTGTGGGCAGCATGTTTTTTGTGGTGTCTAGTTGTGTGTGGCTTTTTAGTTGTTGATTGGGGTGTTGATGGACAGCTATTAAGTCATTGGCTCAGAGGTGGGTATTCAGCAGGTTCTGACCAGTTCTGGAGAACCGGTAGCGGAAAATTTGAGTAGTTTGGAGAACTGGCAAATACCACCTCTGATTGCCCTTGCCCGCATCTCTTCTCTGCCTCCCATTGAGTCCCAGCTGATCGGCTGGGTCTCCTTTGGTTGCTCTGCACAGGAGAACAGAGCTGGAAAGCAGGTTAGTGGGGTGGGGAGGGAATGGGGATTTTGCAGTATCCTTCCCCTGCCATGCCCACCAAGCCACACCCACCAAGTCACGCCTACAGAACCGGTAGTAAAAAGTTTTGAATCCCACCACTGCATTGGCTGTCATTTGTTTGTACTGCCAAGCCCTCACAATAAGCTGGTTGTAAACCAGCACTCTTGTGGATTAACAAGAGGCCTGTTTCCCAGGCTTCAATCACTTCCCTGGCTGTTTTTGTGCCTGCTCGTCCGACAATCTTAGTTGCTGCAAAATTATACATTCTTGTTTATTGCAATGTGATATGTCCATTCATACGTTGCCAAAATGCTGTGTTCTCTTCTGTTGCACAACAGAAAAAGCTATAGATTTTGTTTGGTTATTTAAGAAGGAGGACTAAATCTATCTATATCTATATTTATCTACCTACCTACCTACATACCTATATCTATCTATCTATCTATCTATCTATCTATCTATCTATCTATCTATCCATCTATCAAAGGAGAAGAGAAGAAAGAAGAGAAGAGAAAGAAAGATAGATAGATAATCTTTCTTTCTTTCTCTTCTCTTCTTTCCTCTCCTCCCCTTCTCCCTCTTTCTCTCCTCTCTTCTTTTTCTCCTCCTCTCCTCTTTCATTATTTTATACATTTCCCCAAATAATAACCCCCCACTTCAGTAGGGACCCCCCCTATGTCTACTCAATTCTCTCCTTCTCTACTTTGACCCTGAACAACAAAAGGCAAACACAGCAGAGATAAAACTCTCTGGATGTTTAAGACATTGTTTTTCTTTTTAATCATTGTTTTAAGAGGGGAAGACAGCAGAGGGAGGGTAGCACTGTTTAAGAATCTAATTCCCGGTTATGCATATTTCTTCCTTTCATTCTTAATTGCTTCTATCCCTGGCTTCAAATACAGGCATGGAGGTTGTTTTAGTTCACCATGTCTCCTGTCTGAGGCTTAACATTTGTCTGCATTATCATCAAAATTCCCAGCTCTGAGGTTTTTCTCCCATGCGGTGCAACTTCTAAATGTCACAAAATGTTAATCTAAGCAATGAAGTACACGTGTACCTGCAAAGGGAATACACCAGTGTATTGCAGCTGTGTATGGTACACTCACAAATCTCCATTGCACGCCATTTGTGCGGTTCTAAAATTTTTTTCCCCCTCTAGCTTGGTTCCTCAATTGAGAGCAGGGCAAGAAGCAATGGATGGAAGCTCCTTAAAGAGAGTTCCAACTTGGAACTAAGGAGGAATTTTCTAACAGTGAGAGCAATTAATCAATGGGACAGCTTGCCTCCTGGAATAGTGGGTGCTCCATTACTAGAGATCAAACGTAGACTGGACAACCATTGGACTGAGATGGTGTAAGGCAGGGATCCCCAAACTTGTCAACTTTAAGACTTGTGGACTTCAACTCCCAGAATTCTCCAGCCAGCTTCTCCAACCAGTCTTAAAGTTGACAAGTTTGGAGATCTCTGGTGTAAGGCAAGGGTCTTCAAACTTGGCAAGTTTAAGATTTGTGTGGATTTCCAACACCCAGAATCCCTGACTAACATGACTAGAGGAGGAATTCTGGGAGTTGAAGTCCACAAGTCTTAAAGCTGTCAAGTTTGAAGACCCCTGACTTCTATTATCTATCTATCTGTCTGTCTATCATCTCCCCATCCATCCATCCATCCATCCATCCATCATCTATCACAAGGGTCTTCAAACTTGGCAAGTTTAAGATTTATGGATTTCCAACTCCCAGAATTCCTGAGCTAACATGACTGGAGGAGGAATTCTGGGAGTTGAAGTCCACAAGTCTTAAAGCTGTCAAGTTTGAAGACCCCTGAATTCTATTATCTATCTATCTGTCTTTAAAACTTTTAAAGCTGTCTATCATCTCCCCATCCATCCATCCATCCATCATCTAAGATTTATGGATTTCCAACTCCCAGAATTCCTGAGCTAACATGACTGGAGGAGGAATTCTGTGAGTTGAAGTCCACACGTTTTAAAGCTGTCAAGTTTGAAGAACCCTGGTATAGGGTCTCCTACTTGGGCAGGGGGTTGGACTAGAAGATCTCCAAGGTCCCTTCCAGCCCTATGAGTATATGCTTCTTCTTACACAATGATGATCTCTACTCTGCTCAGTTTCTATCTATGTACTGCTCTGTTCTGTTATCAGACTATCAACCATAATGTCACTGAATATCTTCAATATCCCAGTCACTGGTGGATTCTTAAATCAGGAGAAAACAGCAATATTGCCAAAGAATTAGTAAAAGATAATGTGACATTTGAAAAATCTATCCCAGATTTTTCTTTTTTAAAAAAAAAAAATATGCAGGTTCTTCAATTACGATGACATTATTACTGAAGGAAAAGCCAGATGAGCAACTATGTGGAACATTACCATGTAAGATTACTAAGGCATATTTAATTAGCATATTCACTGAGAACATTCCTAATGCTCACAAAATTAATAGAGCCTTTTAGATATGGGGAATAAATTAAAATATTTAGCTATGCACACACCAGGAGGCCATATGGATTTATAGAAACACTTTTGGATGGCTACAGAAGGTGCAGGGATATTCATCTGATCCAGAACCAGTCGGCATTTATTAATATAGAGCAGAATCTTGCTTATACAAATACATATGCATGGATTCTCCTTTAAATATTTTCTGCAGCACTGTTGTGGTGGGTCCCACCAGCAGCTGACAGAGCTGGCAGCAGAGTTGGACAGTAGTGAGGAGGTTGGGGAGGAACCTGGGCCAGTCTTGGAGGCTGAGGAAGGCTCGGATGAGAGCTCTGCACCAGAGGCAGAGATGGGGCCAAGGCAGGCTGGCAGTCAGCAGCTGCCTTCGGGCTTGCACAGCAGTGAGCGGGGGAGCAACTGGAATAGGAGCCCAGCCTGCGCATGCACAGAGCTGCTAAAACAAAGGAGCAATTAAGAACTCAGGGTCAATGTGGGAGCAAGGCCACAGGTGGATGATGAATGGCCCTTCCCATTAGGATTAAAAGAGGAGCAAAAGGGGAGGGGACTTTTTCAGGAAACAGTTTGTTTGTTTGTTTGTTTGTTTGTTTGTTTGTTTGTTGTAGTCTTGTGGAGATTTGTCTGTAAACCCAGCCCTTCCCTGCCAACAGTGAGTGTTGAACTATTTACCGGGCAGCGTTCCAGGATTGATAAAGGTCTGTGCTAATTAGTCTACCTTCACGAGACTGTTTGCCAAGCTGTTGGCTGATTGTGAATGAATTAATTCACATTATTGTAAATAAAGAGGTTTTTGCTGGGACTCAGAATTGACTGAGTGCTTTTTGGTGAGGTCTAGGACACAACAGATGGGTTGTGGAAATTCCAGGTTCAAGGCTTGTCTGTTGAAGACATTGTATCAAGACAAGCCTCTGTGACAAATGCCACTGGATGATTTTGGGTTGATCACCCCTTCCAGTTCAACCTATCTCACAAAGTGTTGTCAGATGCCACCTCAGTGCTTTGATGCTACTATGCCTCAAGAAGCTGTTGTGGTGCCAGTCTGCCGTAGATTCTGGGCACAGATGGAAGGAGGCATACTTCTGAAGGATGAAAGTTTACCCTTCCACTCAGAGAACTGTCTCCTGGTTAACTCTTTAGCAACCGAGCACAGTTGCATTCTTCAGGAGACCGTTCCAAAAACATCTCCTTCAGATTTGATGGGACATGAGAGGACCTTCGGGAGTGAGAAAGTTATACTGGGATTTTGTTGTGTGAACTTTCAGTTCTGGCTTTGCATTACTGCATATCACTTTCAATCAGAATAGAGATGGAGGACGTTGGAGGTCTTCAACCCCCTGCTCAAGCAGGAGACCCTAGACAATTTCAGACAAGTGACTGTCCAGTCTCTTCTTAAAAACCTCCAGTGTTGGAGAAGCCACAACTTCTGAAGGCAACTTCTGTTCAACTGGTTGATTGTCCTCACTGTTAGGAAGTTTCTCCTTAATTCCAGGTTGCTTCTCTCCTTGATTAGTTCCCACCCATTGTTTCTTGTCTTGACTTCTGGGGTTTTGGAGAATAATTTGACCCCTCCTCTTTTGCAGCAGCCCCTCAAATTTCTCAACCAAATGGGATTGTTTTCACCGAGAAGCTCAAACTGTGACAGGAGTGACAATGGTTTCTGTAGGGTTGAAATGAAGAGATATTCACCTCATGTTAAGAGAAAGGCAAGATATAAAGCCAACCACTGAGAAAATAATACTTTGTGTACTTTAGCATAGCACCTGAGGGTGTCTAACAGCCACACCACACTGATCTTTTGGAAATCTCAGATTCACTGGCTTTTAGTTTTGTTGGGTCCTTAAATCTCATTGTTACACTGAGTATTGTGATCTTGACTTCTATAGACAGAATTGTCCAGAATGAGTGACCAACCAATCAGTTATTCAGTGTTGGTCAATACAGGAAATGTTGATGGATTGTTGAAGTTGTTTCCTGCTTGAATTGTCTTGTAAATCCTAAAAGATCCCCAGCTGGTGGGAAAATGTGGGATAGTAAAACACCAAGATGATGGAATGGATAAAATGAATTAGATGTCATGCTCCAGAACTGCACTTTTGGAAGAGAACCTCATAATAATTCTGATAAGGGAGCTATCTATTTTGACTCTGAGTCCCACAGTTTTTCAGCAAAAATTGGGTCTTCCTAAGAAGAATCAATCCAAATAGAGCCAGAAAGAACCTTTGAGGTCTTCTAGTCCAGCCCTCTGCTCAAGCAGGAGACAAGTGGCTGTCTAGTCTCTCCTTAAAAACCTCCAGTGATGAAGAATCCATGACATCTGAAGGCAAGCCATTCGACTGATTAATTGTCCTCACTATTAGGAAGTTTCTTCTTGATTCCAGTTTGCTTCTCTCCTTGGTTAGTTTTCATCCATGGTTTCTTGTCCTGCCTTCTGGTACTTTGGAGAATAAGTTGACCCCCTCTTCTTTGTGGCAACCTTTCAAATATGGGAATCCTACTATCATGTCCCCCCAGTCCTTCTTTTCTCTAGACTGGCCAAATCCAAATCCAACAATTGTTCTTGTCTCCAGGACCTTAATCATGTTAGTTGTTCTTCTCTGCACTTTTTCCTCAAAGTCTCAGCATCTTTTTTTGTGATGTGGTGACCATAATTGGATGCAGCATTCCAGGGGACAATCCAACAATGGAACAACGTGCTTCCAGAAGTTGTGAATCCTCCATGTCTGGAGGTCTTTAAGAAGAGACTGAATAACAATTTGTCTGAAAAGTTATAGAGTTTCTTGCCTGGGGAGGGGGTTGGATTAGAAGACCTCAAGGTCCCTTCCAACTCTGTTATTATGTTCTATACATCTCCAGGAGTTTTAAGGCATTATTTTTAAAACATTTGCTTAAGAGAGAAAGAGAACAGAAGGAAAGTAATATTACCTTCAACTTTACAACCAGTCACTTAAAAGCAATTTGAAGTTTACGATGGACTTGAAAAAAGTTACTCATGACCCATCCTTGTAGTTATGATGACTGCACCAACCCCCATGGTCATGTGATCATATTTCAGGTGTTTAACAACTAGCTTTCATTTACAACCAGTTGCAGTGTTCCACAGTCATATGATCACATTTTGTGATGCAAAAAAACACTCATGGGATAAGCTGGATTCAAACTTACAACCCCATGATTCAGATAACCACTGCAGTGGTTTGATGGTCATTTAAAAACTAGTTGTAAAATTAAGTCTGTTCATGTGGTGGCTCAATTTAGGACTGCAGTGAGTTACAATCAAAATTGGGATTATAAATTGAGATCTGCCTATATTTGTGTAATTACTAGTTCTATAGATCTTCCCCACTTAATTATTTCCATCCCTTGCTTAAAATAGAGTGGTTTTTTTTTTTTAAAAATTCATGATATCTCCTATCCAGGATTTAACATTTATCTACCTTATCATCAAAATATCTCCTTTCCAATATTGCTTCTTTGAATTTGTGGAAAATAAGTTAAGGACAATTTAACAGGGTTGAAATATTAATATGGCAAATCATGTAAAATTGTGAAAATGGCACTTAAATGGAGACAGAGTGAGAAGAACGATGTCAGGAATTAGCAATATTTCCTTGTCAACTTGATAATTCTTTTATAACAAATGTCTAAAAGTATTAGGAGCTGGCTGGGAAGAAATTTGCTTTGTCACTGCTTATAAGCATATTGACAGAACGTTGCTGCTGCTGCTAGGCTAGATTTAAATAATATAAGCAATTTCCCCTCTGTTTCCCTCCTCCAGTTTACCTATTTTTAGCATTTATAGCAGGGGTCTCCAACCTTGGCAACTTTAAGACTTGTGGACTTCAACTCCCAGAATTCCTCAGCCAGCAAAGCTGAAGTGGGTAAGGTAGGATCCAGTGATTGTCAAGCTGGGCAGAACTGCTTTGTCAACATGGATCTAATATCTGCAGTGCTCAAATTTGAGAAAAGGTTGGCCAAATAGTAATGACTCAAAAAATACTAGAAGACAAGACTTGGCAATGAAGTCCAGAGCATATGTATATATAGGACCTGACAGACAGATGCATTTGGCTTGTTGTCTTCTTTCTCTTTGAATTACTATGGTGAGCTCATTCTTAAATATTGGGTTGAGCATCTCAAAGTCAAGATTTAATACTGTACGTGGTCTGAAGTGGGAAGGTGCAGAACCCAGATTTCTGTCCTTGTCTAGGTAGGCTTGTAGTTGGTCTATTAAGCTGAGCTAATGAAAAGTTCTCTGAGCCACAGAATTTACACTTTTTTTGAGTCTCCATTGATTGAAAAGAAAAAGAGTGCAATGAAAAGAAGATTTAATGTAGATTTTAAAAAGAAGATAAAGGTAAACGTAAAGTTTCCCCTCGCACATACGTGCTAGTCGTTTCCAGCTCTAAGGGACAGTGCTCATCTCCATTGCAAAGCCAAAGAAGAGCCAGCGCTGTCCGAAGACATCTCCATGGTCTTGTGGCCGGCATGACTCAATGACTTCGAAGGCGCACGGAACGCTGTTCCTTTCCCACCAAAGGGGTCCCTATTTTTCTACTTGCATTTTTTTACATGCTTTCAAACTGCTAGGTTGGCAGAAGCTGGGACAAGTAACGGGAGCTCACTCCATTGTACGGCGCTAGGGATTCAAACCGCCGAACTGCTGCTGCTTTCCAATCGACAAGCTCAATGTCTGAGCCACCGTTTCTCTTAATAGTTGGTTTATTAAGCTGAGCTAAAGAAAAATTCTCTGAGCCACAGAGTGCCCACTCTTTTTTAGTTTCCCCTGAGTGAAAAGAAAATGAGTGCAATGAAAAGAAGATTTAATGTAGATTTTAAAAAAGAAGATAGGAACTGACAAAAGAAAAGCAGGAAAGGGAACTTATGGATTGGAAAAGTGCTCATACATCCAACTTCTTGCTCAGTGCATGAACTCATTAACTCGTCCCCAAAGGGTCAAGAAGTCTTCATCTTTAGAAGTCTTGTGGGTCCGGCCACTAATAGCACCATATGCTGAATAGCAAAAGAAGACCGATACATATCAATGTCTTGCTGAATTGGGATGCTTACTCATATTGAACTAAGAACTGTTGCATTTCAGTTAAAGACTGAAACGACCAGAAGTTGTTTCTTTGTGAGAAATAAGAAGAAAAGCTGACTCTTGTAAAGATCACAGGCTCATTGCCTGCTCCTTATATCTGCGGGAAAGGCTCGCTTAACAATCTTCTAAGCCAGTGGCTGAAGAAACGACATAATGGGTTCTTCAGGATGTTGGGTCAATGAAAGAGCAGATGACTCAGGAGATCAGCCATTGTGGTCATTCAAGTCATGGAATATTTAAAGGCACTTTACTTTGTAGATCGATGATCTGATAAAATGTCGTGCTATCATCATGATCTGAAGGAGATCAGAGAGGGCTGCTCATTGGCTAGGTGCTAACTGCAGAATTAGTTCTCCAGGAGGCATCGAATCACGTTCTGCATCATAGGTGACAGCAGCTAGCCATGATGATGGTCCTGATTGGGTTGGCAACATGTCATGAAGCATTTTGCAACTTCCATGTGGATGTCTGCAGAGATTCCTACATCATCCAGATCATGGTTGTCCCAAAAGTGTTTTTTTTTTTTTTCCCAGGAGGCAACAGGACTTTCTTGTTTCTTTCTTTTGAAGACCTTTCACTTCTCATCCAAGAAGCTTCTTCGGCTTTGACAGGATGGTGGGGAATGGAAGGATTTATATTCCTTGCAGACAGCTGGTCATTTGCATCCTTTTAGAGAGTCATTGAGGCCAAGGAGATTGGAGATTGATCTGTGTCTTCAGGGTCACCCGAGTAGTGCTCCTGGTTCTTTCATCTGCAATTTCACCCCCACTCCAAAAATCCATTCTTACTCCCACACTATTCAAAGGGTGTTCATCTCAAATTGAATAACCAGAAGTCTATAGAGATCGTCAGTCATCCAGGTCATGGTTGTCCCAAAGGTGCTTTCTCAGGAGGCAACTGGACTTTCTTGTTTTTTCTTTTGAAGACAATTTGGGATGAACACCCTTGGAATGGTGTAGAGTAGGAATGGATTTCCAGATGTAAAACTGCAGAGTGCAGGAACCAGGAGCACTTCAGGTGGCTCTGAGGACAGAGATAACCCTCCAAGTGGCCACAACGACCCTCAAAAAGGATGCAAATGACCCGCTGTCTGCAAGGAATATAAATCTTTCTGTTCCCCACCATCCAGTCAGAGCTGAAGAAGCTTCTTGGATGAGAAGAGAAATATCTTCAAAGAAAAACAAGGAAGCCCAGTTGCCTCTTGGAGAAGCACCTTTGGGACTTCCATGTGGATGCATGTGTTCTTCTCAGAACATCCTAAAGATGCTTTTTCCAAAAGGCCATTGAAGATCTTGGGGTTTTTTTTTTTCCTCCTTGAAAACATTTCTCTTCTCACCCAAGAAACTTCTTCAGTTCAAAGCCCACCATTCTGAAGAAACTTAGATGAGAAGCGAAACATTTTCAAGAAAAAAAGGAATCAAGAAAGTCCAGTTGCCTTTTCATTAAAAACACCTGTGGGATAAACAACCATGATCTGGATGATTGAGAACCTCCAGAGACATCTTCTCAGAATGGTTCCCAGGAAGGATCCATTAGGTTCTAGTAAAAAGTTTATGTTCATGAAAACTATCCAAGGATTGTAAGCGATTGTCACATTATAAAGAAAAATAGCCAAGAAAATGCCACTTAATATGCTAATGGGGTGGAGAACAAATAGATAATGGGCTGGTCATCCTGACTCAGGAGAAAATAAGGGTTTGGTTTAAGAGTTTGCATTCTGATCGGAGTTCAAATCCCGCTCCCATCTATTCTCCCATCTTTTGGTCAAGGGTGGGAGTCAATGAGTTATGGATGAGCCCAACCTTTTCCTTTGATGCCAAAGAATAACTTACATTGAATATTGCTAATTTATCCAACACATTGTTATGGTCAAAGTGTAATATAAAGGTATTGTATATTTTCATTAGGCTAATTAGCAGTGCAAATATTTCTTGACATCTCCATGGAACACTTCACTTATATGAAAGCTCATGTTTTCTAGTAACATCTTGTTTACTTCCAGATATATTAAAATAGGAAAAGGTCAGAACGATTATCTTCTAAATTAACCATGTCCGTTTTCCTTCCCAAATCCCTATTTTTCCAATTGAAACTTCCGATAAACCATTGCTTTGTAATGAAAACATAAGATGATCCTTTTGAGAGGCATGGCATAAGGTTTGCTAGAAAGAAAAAATTGCAATCCATTTTTTTTCTAATAAATGCAGGTTTTCTACTCTTGCTATAAATTCCCCACATCTCCTAGACAAAGGCCTTCAGGTTTAACAAGACCGAGAAAGCCGTTATTGAAAAATATTCAGACACTTCACATGCATTATAATCTCTTTATCTCAAAAGGGGAAATATCTACATCGTTCAAACATTTAGAATGTCACCGAGTGTGTAATTGCAGACGTGGGAGGAAACTAGCTTGCATCCATGAGTAAACCAAAAATAAAGAGATTCAAGTCCTGACTCAGATATATTTACCTCAAACATTCCATGGATTGAAAGAAGAAATGGGATTCAGCTGGTTTGGAATGGTTCTGGAGAACTGGTAGCGGAAATATTGAGTAGTTTGGAGAACTGGCAAACACCACCGCTGACTGGCCCCACCCCATCTATTTTCTGCCTCCCATTGAGTCCCAGCTAATTGGCTGGGTCTCCTTTGGTTGCCCTGCACAGGAGAATGGAGCTGGAAAGCAGGTTAGTGAGGTGGGGAGGGAATGAAGATTTTGCAGTAACCATTCCCTTTTTTCCTGAGTTGACCCTTGTTCCTTGACTGTTTCCTTCTCCTGGCAGCTCTGCACAGGCACACACTGGGAACAGGCTCCAGCTTTTCTTCTGCCCCACTGGTCTCCTACTCTGAAGGCAGCTGATAAGGGTCTGACTGGCCCCGCTCCCATCTATTCTCTGCCTCCCATCAAGTCCCAGCTGATCGGCTGGGTCTCCTTTGGTTGCCCTGCCCAGGAGAACAGGGCTGGAAAGCAGGTTAGTGGGGTGGGGAGGGAATGGGGATTGTGCAGCATCCTTCCCTTGCTATGCCCACCAAGCCATGCCCACCAAGCCATGCCCACCAAGCCATGCCCACAGAACCGGTAGTAAAAAAAATTGAATCTCACCACTGATTGAAAGTATTGTCCTTTCTAATAACCCAGTTTAGAAAATCTGAGTTGCATGTCAATATCTGGCCCAATTCTAGATTCCTTCTCATGAAATTAAGTTCACCTGTACTTCACCTGGCCAAAAAACAGCCACTGAAATGGTCACTGAAAGGGTGAGGCAAGCTACATTACAGCTCTAAATTAGAGTCTGTATTAAGTTCAAAATAAACATACACTCAGATCAAGTTCACACTAGAGGCTTTTAAGAAGGGGTTGGAGAGACATTTACCTAGAATGGGATTGGGTTTCTTGCTTGAGCAGGAGGTTGGACTAGATGACCTCCAAGGTCCCTGGCAACTCTGCTGTTCTGTAATCCTTCAGATTTCAGGGATCAGCCTTGTAATGTTTCTTATAAGTCATACAAAAATGATTTGCTCTTGCCTTCTTTTGAGTTTTTTTTTTCTTTCTTTCTCTTGACTATCCAGCTAGCCTACATTGCTGGTATTTCTTGATCATCTCCACTCCAAATGCCAACCAGATTTGTTCCTGCTTAGCTTCACTGGGCAAACTGCTTCTAGGTATAGAATTTCCAGGTGGTATAAAGTTTGCATAAAACATGATCTTTTTACTCACTTTGATTCACTGTTTCTGGGTTTTCCTCCCTCCCTTCCCCTTTTCTTTCTTTCTTTCTTTCTTTCTTTCTTTCTTTCTTTCTTTCTTTCTTTCTTTCTTTCTTTCTTTCTTTCTTTCTTTCTTTCTTTCCTTCCCTTCCCTTCCCTTCCTTCCCTTCCCTTCCCCTTCCTTCTTTCCTTCCTTCTTTCCTCCCTTCCTCTTTTCTTTCTTTCTTTCTTTCTTTCTTTCTTTCTTTCTTTCTTTCTTTCTTTCTTTCTTTCTTTCTTTCTTTCTTTCTTTCTTTCTTTCCCTTCTGACATTCTTTCTTTCTTTCTTTTTCTTTCTTTCCTCCTTCCTTCCTTCCTTCCTTCCTTCCTTCCTCTCCTTCCATGGTGACGCAGTGGTCAAAATACATCATCACAGGCTAACTCTGCCCACACTGGAGTTCGACCCTTCCTTCCTTCCTTCCTTCCTTCCTTCCTTCCTTCCTTCCTTCCTTCCTTCCTTCCTTCCTTCCTTCCTTCCTTTCTTCTTTCTTTCTTTCTTTCTTTCTTTCTTTCTTTCTTTCTTTCTTTCTTTCTTTCTTTCTCTCTTTCTTTCGCTACAGCATAGAAGACAAAAAGCAGGCAGCATTTCCATGCTATGATTTGAACTGAATACATCACCGTTGACAGATCATTCCCTTAACAGCTGTTGCAACAAGGGCCCTGAGGAGAGGTTTGGTGTATAATGTTCAATGCAATAACCAGTTGAGTTGTGGCATTATACTTAGCTAATTTCATCCTTTCCTCCAGGAGAAGAAAAGCACAAGTCTGAACCCCATTCCAGAAAGCCTAGTTACACCTGTGTCTAAAATAATCAAAATGCATAAAATGATGTATCAGAGGAAGGCATGGTGGAGTAAAGGTGGATGGGAGCAAAATGATCTCACCCTCGATTTTCTGACTCTAAGGAGGAAGTATTCTGAAGCTGCCACATTCTTTTCAAAATGGAAGGAGGAGGGTTAGATTAATTCTGATGTTGATAGACCTGCCATAAAATGAATTGACCATTCACTCATTTGACAAGGAGAAACAGGGTGGAAAAAAACAGGTGGAAGAGAATAAAAGACTGAACTCGCCAACATTCCTGCTTTTTTCAATGGCGCTTACACCAGATAATGTCCTAGCAGATTGCAATTCAGTAGTAAATTGAGTGTCTAAAGCTTTCCGTTTAGACGTTTTGCCTCGGTCATTTTCTTGGCTCAGTCCAATTCCAAATTGTTCCATTTGGGGATTCAGGAAAGCCAGCATCTGAGGGTTTAGCAAACCCTCAGGGATCCCAACATATTGAAATTCACTGAAAGAATCTGAATACAAGTTTTAATGGGTGGAAATTTACAAGAAGAAACCCAAGCTTAGGAGGAATTTCCTGATTGGGAGAACTATTAAGAAGAGCCTGTTTCCTGAAATAGTGGGTGCTCTATCACTGGAGGTTTTCACGAAAAGAATAGATAGCTATCAGGGCAGTGTGGTACGAAGAGTCCTGCTCTGGACACAGACTACTGTCCCTCCCAATCCCATATCTCTAGATAGGATTATTAGAATTGGACTAATATTAAATGGTTGACACTGTCCATTTGATTTGTACTGACTGTGATGGGAGCTTCATCAAGAAGAGACTGGACAGCCATCTGTCAGAAATGGCCTAGGGCCGCCCACTTGAGCAAGGAGTTGGATTAGATGACCTACAAGGTCCCTTCCAACTCTGTTATTCTATAAATATGGACCTGAAAACCACCCAGAACAGGAAACTAAATCTCCTTCATCTCTAAAACTTACATTTCATTCCCAGAGAACACTGTTCTTTTTTCTTTCCTTCCTTCCTTCCTTCCTTCCTTCCTTCCTTCCTTCCTTCCTTCCTTCCTTCCTTCCTTCCTTCCTTTCCTTCCTTTCCTTCCTTCCTTGCGTTCTTTCTTCCCTCCTTCTCTCCCTCCCTCCCTTCCTCCCATTTGGCATTAATTTATTCCGAGAAAGGAATGGGTCAACCTAAGTAACCTAATTTCCAGGCCTTCTATTTAACTCCACACATTTGTTTTCCTTTATTCCCACCAGAATTTTAACACCTTTACCCTTCTTTTGGTCATGTGTGTGTCAAGTTTTTAGCAATTTGCAAGCCACCCTGTGTCAGTAGGAGCCAGATGGTATGTAAATTTAATGTAAATTAAGGTTATGGCTATAATGCAGGGGAAAGGACCCTCAGAGCCAAAAAATAAAATAAAAATGACCTCATCCAGGAGCTACATTTTGGGGCAAAATTCCCCCCACCCATGGTTTAAAAAAGAAATACTGAAAAATATTGAGATGGGAAACCTGATGCTATCCAAGAGTTGAGGCTTTTTAGTTGAAGTCTCCAAGTGCTATTGCTATTTGTGAGTTGTTTTTACCTTGGAGCAAGCCGGAAATGTGGACCAGCCCTTAAATCCTGGAGGTTGTGCAGTTCCACTTCCTGCTCAGCCTGGGAATTGAAATTAAAGCATCCCAGGAATTTGGCTGCCTAGAGAAGTGAAAGTCACCATCACTCTGGGTCATTGGTTCCATCATCAAGCTCTTCTTGCTATTAAGAATCATTTTCACTCTTTCTCTCTCTGACATTTAGTTGGAATCTGCCACCCGTGACTTTCCAGTAACGGGAAAGGAAAAAAAAGAGATTTCTACAAAACAAGAAAGGAAATGTTCACTTGATTTTGCTTTTCGGTACAAATAAAACGCTACAGTGAAAACCTTAAGATCCTTCTGAGTGCTGAGCCTTTAAGACGTCTGAAATTATACTTGTGAGATGCTGGTTGGGTTGCAAAAATACCCCCCCCCCTGCTTGCAATTGAATCAAAGAACCTCAGTAGTATGTTTCTTCTCCTTAGGTGAGCTAGGAAAAAAAGATGACCCACTTTCACCTTCATTACTAATTATTCGTATCTGTCAGTCAATAAAATAATGTGATCTTTTCAGAGATTAAAGTTATAATTCCCCTTGGATGCAAGCATCATATTGTCAGAGGACTGGAAGCATCCTTTTCAGGCAGAAGCAAGTGGCACTTAAATTCTATAAACCAGGAGCAAATTATACATTCAGTGTTGATGTGGGTTAAATCTATGGACACTATACTTCATTTCAGTGGTGGCATTCAAAATATTTTACTACCGGTTCTGTGGGCACATGCATGCTCTAAAATGGGCAATTTTAAGCATGAAAACTTACCTTCAGCACTGGTGAACCAGTTTTCCTACTGGTTCGGTGTGAGTGCGCGCTTTGCAGTGAAAAAGTAGTTTGTCATTTTTTTTATGGTTTGTTGTGTTGTTATGCATACCTCTCAATCTTGTGAGTCTTCCATCCAAGTATATTTACTCGTGACACTGCTTAGCTTTGGATCCCGTAGTCCTGACAAGAGTAGCCAGCTTGCGCCATTCTGTATCTAATCCAGTTTTATTCCATCTTAATGTCATTAGAGATAAATTAAATCTAGGAAAGGAACAAGACTGAGACCGAGAGGAATCAAGGCTGGTAGGAAGGATAAACTACCACAAATAAACATTAAGCTGATTTCCCTCTCCCGTGCATTGATTATGTGACATCAAGGCAATGTTGAGTCACCACAAAGCTGACAATGAATTATGTGTCTTAGAGTCGGCTAGCTGTCAGGATTCCAACAGTTACCCCCGTTCAAATTATGAGTCTCGAGCCAAACTTCCAAAACTTAAAAAGGATTTATTGGGAGTTAAAAGTTGTGCATTGCCTGGGTGTAGCCGACTCTGAGATATATCATTAATTGTCACCCTTGACCCTGGTATTCCCTCCACCGCCTGGCTGTATCGTAATTCATATTCTCCAATGGGACACATCCATAGCCAAGAGTCATCAATCATGCTCTCCAGTTAGAATTTTGTGTGGCGGAAACTTCAGTCACCTAGTTACTATATTTGAAAACATTTGTGGAATGCAGTTTCAGTTTGCAAGCTGCCCCACTGCTCCCTTCTCCCTTTCTGTTGGCAACTCTAAAAAAACTAGAGAAATATTTTATGAGTTGACATTAGGTTTTCTCCAGCAAATATGCTCCTTCAGAACTCCTGATGGTGCCCTCAATACTGCTGTGAGTCCATCCATCTTGTTGGTCATCCTCTTTTTCTCTTTCCTTCCATCTTTCCCAACATTATACATTTTTACAGAGAATCCACTGATATTTCATAGCATGTAGAATAATAGAGTTAGAAGGGAACTCAGAGGTTGTTTCGGAGATCCTGAACCATTTCAGAACAATGATTTTTTTTTTAAACCTCCAGTGATGGAGCAACTTCTGGTGGGAAGCCGTTCCACCAGTTAATTGTCCTCACTGTCAGGAAATTTCTCCTTAGTTCTAGCATGTTCCTCTCCTTGATTAATTTACACCCGTTGTTTCCTAGCCTGGTAATGAAAAGTCTGCAGAAAAGGAGCACATTCAGAGAATATCAAGAACTCAACCCATGATAAATAAATATATGGAACTTCTGAACAAGGAGATTTGGGGAAGAACAAACTTTTTTTTTTCTTTAGATTTATTTTTGGCTCAACTCTGGCTTTGCTCAGGTACCAAAATTTAAGAATGGCGTATCTTGCCTCATATACCAAGAAGACAGCTGAAGGATAGTCAGAGAGAATGCAGGTGGGGAAAGGGAAAATTGGAAGAAAAGTATTTAAATTGTTTGACATTCAACATACATAACCCTTATAACAGGCTCTTTTGCTCTTATGCATTGCAAAATTCACTCCATCAGTAGGCTAACTGACTTTTTTTTTTTTTGAAGACTTAATTTTCTCCTTTTTAGCTCATCACAGGATTATTTCTTTAAAAAAGAAAAGAAAAAGAAAGCTTCCTCTTAATCAGGTGAATTGTGATTATCTTTTTTTGGACCTCGTATTTATTCATATATATTCTAAGCTAAATGAAAAGAAATGAGAAACATTATAGCAGAATCCAATTAAAAGCAAAATGATTAGCTAGGAATAACTGTAAATGTGATCTCAGAGAAGAAAGAAAGAGAGAGCTGATGCATCCTCAATCTGACATTTATTTGCTGCCCATCTTGCTACAAGGTGCCTAATAATAATATCCCAGGTCATTATAACATAATCTTCTTATATACCAATGAATCAAGGAGATGTCCAATAGAGTCACTTCTGAATGTTATCTTGATTCTCAGGTCTTAAAATATTTCAACTCACCTTACCTACATAACAGTTCTTGCCTAATTATTACATCCATCATGGACATCTTCCTTAGTCTATGTAACATCTACTTATGAAGATGTTGATCAAGTTTCTGGTTTGGCAGGTTTTTAAAAGGGGTTCTACTGTGAGAAGATCACTCCATTGATGGCTGCTGGCCAGGAGAGCTAAATCAAACCATATTCAGTGCAATGAACGGATTAACTTCTGGGCCAGCTCTTCTTGAGAGTAGCTGGTGAGAGAGGACCTTTGCAGCTGAGAAAAGAGTGCCTAGATGCAGCTTAAGACGAATGGTAGCTGGAAGCTTATTAATTTAAAAAAAAATTATATGCAATCAAAATTTTTGGGTGACTTCCAATACATAAAATCCAGAATACAAATTCACCTTCAATCATAAATTATGAATGCAATCAAGAAACTACCAACTTAAAACTGGCAGCAGATCCTACATAGTCTTTGCACAGGGAAAGTCATTATCTTGAGCCACCATGAGCCACGGTGGTGCAGTGGTTGGAACGCAGTACTGCAGGCTACCTCTGCTGACAGCTGGTTGCCTGCAATTTGGCAGTTTGATCCTGACCAGCTCAAGGTTGACTCAGCCTTCTGTCCTTCTGAGGTGGGTAAAATGGGGACCCAGATAGTTGGGGAGCAAATATGCTGACTCTGTAAAATGCTTAGAGAGGGCTGTAAAGCGGTGTAGAAGTCTAAGGGCTACTGCTGTTGCTATCTTGTTTACTTTATGAAAAAAGGGAGGGGCCCATTTTAATTCTGGGGTTCCAGGTAGAGTTCCCACAAAGAAGGTTGCTTCTGAGCCCACATTCCCTTAACTTCCCCCAGACTTAGGATCTCCAACAGATCCTCTCGACTTGACCCATTAAGGGCAATGTGTCCTTACCCATAAGAAATCAGGATCTAAGCCCCATAGAGAGTTACAGCTGATCATGAGTTCTGAATTAACCCAGAAATACATTAGCAGCCAACACACTTCTCTCACTACAAGTATGACACTATTGAGCTGGCTGTCTTCAGCCTGTTCTGACCGGTTCAGGAGAACTGGTAGTGGAAATTTTGAGTAGCTTGGAGAACCGGCAAATACCACCTCTGACTGGCCCCACCCCCATCTATTCTCCGCCTCCCGTTGAGTCCCAGCTGATTAGCTGGATCTTCTTTTGTTGCCCTGCACAAGAGAACGGAGCTGGAAAGCAGGTTAGTGAGGTGGGGAGAGAATGGGATGCAGTAACCTTCCCCCAGGAGTGTGAAGGGAATGGGGATTTTGCAGTATTCTTCCCCTCCCATGCTCACAAAGCCATGCCCGGCAAGCCACACCCTTTAGAACCAGTAGTAATATTTTTTGAACTCCACCACTGTCTCACACCCATCAACAAGCAGTTCTGTATTCTACAATTAGTACACCTTCAAGAGCAGCTCTCAGTGTATCTAATTACAGTAATCCAATTTCAAGGTGATTAGAGCCTGAGTGACCATTATCAAGGTATCACAATTCCGGGGGAAATCATGGCTAGAACTATGCTAATCGAAGTTGGCTAAAGCTCTTTGAACCACAAGCCCCCAAGTGCTGTTCTAGCCAGGTCTGTTTTGTTGCACACCTGAATTCTTCAGAAATAGACAACGTGTTTGGGGAATTTGGAGATGAATGTGTGAGCCTTACTCAGTTGACATTGTCTTTATGTTTAAGCAGATGATCTTCGATAGTCTTCATCTATCTATGAAAGTTTTCCACATGATTGAGAGACCTGCTGAATTACGATCTGTACTTGGACAGAGGCCATCTGAGGACAACTACAAGCATCCGTCTTTATCACTGGTGATGTGAGAAAAAGAATGAGGCATGTACCCTTGCCTATTCTGTCCCCAAATGCAAGCTTCATTACCAAACAAAAATGTTTTGTGCCTTTCTTTGTAAGGACTTGAGGGAGATACACTGCAACTTCTGCTGTTTACTGAAAAATCTCTGAGAAGGGAAAGAAAAGCATCCCGAGAATGAGCGAATGATCTTTCCAAGAAAACCTGAAGAAAAATTATTTTGAAAGATTGCAGACAATCCAATTATCTTTTTGTTTAATCATAGGGAGAGAGGAAAAAAAAGTGCCTGAAATAATTCAAGGAAATATTTTCTTGGATTTCGAATTGATCAGGCAATTATTGTGCCAGTAAAGAGGAGACACATTTAGACAATCAACAGAGCTATTGGTCAAGCTGATGGATGTTTGAAGAGGCCATCAAGTACATGTGTTTCCCTGAAAATAAGACCCTGTCTTATATTTTTTGCCACCAAAAAAAGGAACCAGGTCTTATTTTGGGGGGACATCCTCCACTGACTAACGTCACTTGTGTGTGTTTCCTCCCAGGCCAGGGGTGGGATTCTACCAGTTCACACCTATTCACTAGAACTGGTTGTTAACATTCTAAGCAGTTTGGAGAACCGGTTGTTAAAAGAAATTATTGGCCTAATCCTGGCAGGAAGGCAGGAAGGAAACATTCTGGTGTTGCTTACAGAAAGTGCCTCTCCGTTAACCCTTATTACATTCTTGGCAGGACTAGACTTTCTGTCTCATGAACATCTCTGGAGTTTATTCCCCTCCTTTGCTGGTACTTTTTGCTGTTAGAGGCCTTCAGGAACTTCTTCTTCTGCATCTGGCAAGGGTTTCCTGAAGGCCTCTGCAGCCAGTAACAGAGTCTGGATCGATCCAGAGCTTTGTTATCAGCTACAGAGGCCTTCAGAAAAGTCTTGCTGGTTGCAGAAGAAATGGGCCAGCAAGGCAGGTGTCGGGGTGTGCAAGGCCTGGCTACAACAATCCAAAGGTAAGTAGTAGGACAGCTCCACCCCCCCATCCCCATCCTAGCTTAATTTTTACCCATCCACTCTGGAGTGGGCAGGATCTTAATTAGGGCTTATTTTGGGGGCAGGGCTTATATTGGGCGCACATGTAAAAATCAAGCTAGGACTTACTTTCAGGGTAGGTTGTATTTTTGGGGGAAAACAGGGTATATTTTTGGACCTGGAAGGATCCACAAACAACCCCCTTGTTCAACTTCTGAGATCCTTGGGTGATAGTGTGGACAAGAAGCACTCCAATAAATACTACCTCTAACTTCATTGTAAGGTTACATTAAGAGAATCTTGCAAGTCTGGAAATATCTCTCTCTTCCCTTCCCTTGCCTTTATAGTCCAAGAAACTAGGAACAATTCCTCCTGAGATGCTTGTAATTTCAAATTCCTTACGTAGACCCTTGTCTTACTATTGTCTAGTCTGACAAACAACAGAATAATAGAATAGTCTGTGTTTATTCCTTCTGTCTTCCAAAATCACCCATACATACTATTACAGGAACAGAGTAAGAAAGAAGGTAGAATGCCAACTGACATAAAAAAATAATATTGGAAAAATTAATTCTAAAGGAAACATAAGTGCAAATTTAATTTATTATTTCGATTGCAAAAATCAAACCTTTCTTGACTCCCTCAGAATGAAGAGAAATATAACAGAAACTGTGAAGCTTGTTCTTAATTTAGAATCATCCAGAAAATACTTCAGATTTTTGTTTTAAAAGTAGAGGGAGATGAGGATTTGCCTTCTTTTTTCTTATCCTCTCCTTTTACTGTTTCTCCCCGCCACCCCCCGTAAGTATTCAAAGCAACATACAAGACAAAAATAATAAAGCATACATGAAAAAATAATGTCATTTATTTTTATTGCTTTGAGTTGTCCCAGTGAACTCTAGTGTTCAAGGGCAGAAAAAGCAAATTATTGTACAGGCAATCTCTCTTTAAATATTACAATGTCCATGGTAGATAACCCATGGATATTGTAATAATATTATAACCCAATAATGTTCTTATTTTGAAATGTCAGGCCACTAAGTTTATGATTCAAACTATATCATTGGTCTGCTCAATGTAGCTGGGGCAGAGATACCTTGCGTGGTGTTACTAACTTCTCACAAAGCCCACGGAACACATTTGCTAAACTGCTGTCCACCTAGAACTGACATTTAACTTCTACTGTGTTCAATAAATGTTAGTTTTGAGCAAACAGACAATAATGCAAGAGTATTGCCCCCACCTCCACTCTTATCAAGGAGTAATGCTTACAAAATATAGTGAGATTTGCTTGTGAGTAATCCATATTCAATCAATCATAATCCTATACCATTCCTGACACATTTGAGAGCTGTATGCAACAGAATTTCATTCTAATGTATGCTGATTAGTGTACATTTAAAGTGACAATAAAGTTATTCTAAGTCTAAATTTAAATGACTATCCAGTCTCTTCTTAAAGACTTCCAGTGAGGAAGCACCCACAACTTCTGATGGCAAGTTAATTGTCCTCACTGTTAGGAAGTTTCTTCTTAGTTTCAGGTTGTTTCTCTCCTTGATGAGTTTCCATCCATTGCTTCTTGTCCTGCATTCAGGTGCTTTGGAAAATAAGTTGACCCTCCCCCTCTTCTTTGGGGCAACCCTCCAAATACTGGAATATTGCTATCATGTTCTCCCCAGGCCTTCTTTTCTCTAGACTAAACAAACCCAATTCCTGCAAACATTCTTCATATGTTGTAGTCTCCAGGCCTTTAATCATCTTAGTTATTCTTCTTTGCATATTTTTTACTCAACCTCTTTTTTGTAATGAAGATATACAATCTAAATTTTTCCTTTATTATATAATAAAACAGCCCTGCTCCAAAATGCGGCACTAAATTTACAAAGGGTTTACAAAAGCTCCTTAAGTCCAGTTCTGGATCTTGAAAACACTGAATGCATAATTAGAAAGGAATTCTGGGACTGCATAGCCAAGGAGATAAGAACTTAGCCTCTTAGTATTTTGTGTCTGTCTTTGGTAGCCAGATGACCTTAATAAAATTAAGACAGTTATTTATTTATTTATTTATTTATTTACTTACTTACTTATTTACTTATTTATTTATTTATTAAATTTATCGGTGCCCATCTTGTTTAAGAGGGTCTCCTGCCAACTCCATGCAGAACACTTACTAAATGAGGGCGACTGTCCTTTTCTCATTTATCTGGATGTAACATCTCCCAAGCTCTTTGCAAAGGGGTTATGATTCAATCTGTGCAAAAATATGAAGTCAGCTTGGATTTCTCTACATGCTTAGTATAAATTAGGGCTTATTCAGCAGAAAATGATTTCCATGGGAGCAATTGCAACACAGGGTACATTGCAAATTTAAGCCACTGCTAGAACAATTCTTCTAGGTCAACTAACCAAGACTAACTCACTGTGCTCAGCTCGCCATGGCCAACTCAACGTGACTAACTCACTATAGGACAACTCGTCATGGCCAGCTTGCCACAGGACAAGTCAGTGCTGTATTAATAATTTTATTCAGATACTTTTATTGTTGGTGACCATGTTTTTGTCAAAATTATTGTAACTTTTGTATTTCTGGATTGACTATATTATTATTATTATTATTATTATTATTATTATTATTATTATTATTATTATTATTATTATTATTATTATTATTATTGTTATTGTTGTTATTGTTATTATTGTTATTATTGTTATTATTATTATTATTATTATTATTATTAGCCACGGTTCTGTCAAAATTAATTTAATCTTTATATTTATTGAATTGACTGATGGCAAATTGTCCTACAGTGAGTTGAATAGAATAGAATAGAATTCTTTTGTCCATGGCAAGTTATCCTGCAGTGAATTGTTCACAATGTGTTGTCCCATTCTGAGGACAATTGAGTTGATCTCATGGCTGTTGAGATAGGATGCCAAAGAATAAGGATGAGGGAGGAATATTTGAAAGGGGGGAAAGCAAATCCCATTGCTCAATATTATATATTTATGTAGAGAGATGGGCAGAGAAAGAATGAGAATATAATACGTTGGATATAGATGAACACATTTTGCTAGATCTGAGAAAACCAATAGTTGTTATTCACACAAATCCCTATCTTGACATTTTGGCTGCAGGAACAGAAATCAAGAAAAGAATCAGCGTCACGAATTGGCAGCAAAAGCCAGATTCCTCTTGAACACTTAGTGTTATCTAAGCTACCAGTCACATAATCCCTTATCGAGAAAACTTAAAAAAAAAAAAAAAAGACATATAAGCAAGCTATATTCAAAAGGCCCAAACAGAATTTCTAATGAGAAAGGATATGCCAACCTTGGGGAAAATTAATTGCTCCAGTGAATTGCAGAGATAAACTGGGAGAAATTATCCACAATGACTTGTCAAAATGCAATTGGATATGGGACTCTGTTTTGAAGGTTCTCAGCCAAATCGGAACAACCTCCATGCATTCAGAGCTGTGATGGCGCAATGATTAGAATGCAGTATTGAAGACCAATTCTGCCCACAGCCAAGCATTCAATCCTGACTGGCTCAAAGTTGACTTAGCTTTCCATTCTTCTGAGGTCAGTAAAATGAGGAACCAGATTGTTTGGGGCAAATGCCATCTACTGATTATTTTTAATGATTATTAGCTGCCCAAGGCCATGCATAGAGTCATGTCCATTTAAATGAAAGAAATGATAAGCAGGAAAAGAAGGAAGGAAGGACTTAAGGAGAAGGAAGGAAGGGAGAAAGGAGAAGGAAAGAAGGGAGAAAGGATAATGGTAGGTAGGTAGGTAGGTAGGTAGCTGGGAAGGAAGGAAGGAAGGAAGGAAGGGGAAGGAAGGAAGAAGGAAGAAAGGATGGAAGGAAGGAAAGAAGGAGAAGGAAGGAATCTATCTATCTATCTATCTATCTATCTATCTATCTATCTATCTATCTATCTATCTATCTATCATCTATCTATGTCAGAAGGGGTAAAAAGCTTGGTTGGCAACCAGAGTATAAACAATATCCATTATTAACTATAGCAGTTACTTGTTTACTTTTATACATATTTTATGTTCTGGCAAGCTTATGCACTGCACTGCAGACCCATAGTTTATTATCAAGGTGGAAATAGTTGAATAAATATTGGCAGTTTTTTATAAAAAGTAAATATTTGATGTACGTTCTCATAAACGCCAGAAATCGCCTTATAAAGCATGACTAAGAAGCCACTCATTCCAACAATTGGAGCAGCACAAAAACTGAGGCGAGGTGGAAATGTCTAATTCCTCTCTCAGTAAAAGAGCATTTTATACAAGTCTAAGTTTTATTTGGTTTCCCCTAAAAAAAAAACCAACGCAAAAGGTCAAATTAGAAGACAACATTCTAGACTCTTCTACTTGAGAAATGTTATCTTCCTTGGAACTGCTTTCCTAACAATTTCCCAAAATAAATTATGGGTCTTACAGTACGTCAACTTTCCAGCTCTGAGCTCTGCAGCTTTTTTAAAAAAAATTTTTTTTATTGATTTTACAATTAAACCAAACCAACAACACATACATAAATGAAAGAGAGGAAAAGAAGAAAGGGAGAAGAAAATAGAAAGAAAGAAATAGAAAACAATTAAAAACATTCTCATCTTCAACAGTTTGTAAGACCTCTTTTTTATCCTTATTTTATGCCATATACACACACCTAATGCTTACATATATCTGTGTATCACTACTATGGATTTATCCTATCCTCTTTTGCCTTTTAGTGTGAAGTCTATCTTTGGTCTATCCATTTGTACCAGCAGTTCCAGCTGTTGTAGTATGTTGAAGTGTCTTTATTTTTTAATGCCAAAGTTAATTTGTCCATTTCTGCACAGCTTGAAATTTTTTGAATGATCATCTCCTCTGATGGAACATGAGGCTGCTTCCAACATTGTGCAAAAGCCAATCTGGCCGCTGTCAAAATGTGTATTATATATTTCACTTTTTTGATATTTGTTTATCAAAGATCCCTAACAGAAAGGACTCTGGTTTGAATTCGATCTGTTCTCTTGTCATTTCTTCCAGCCAATTTCTAATTTTTTGCCAATATTTTTGAGCTTCTGTACAGGACCACCACATATGGAAAAAAGTTCCCTCTTTTTTTTTGCATTTCTAGCAATTCGGACTCATATTGGGGTGCATCTTCGCTAATCTCGAAGGAGGAAGGTGCCATCTATAAAACATTTTATAGGCATTTTCTTTGTATGCTACCGATTTTGTAATTTTATTATATCTACCACAGACCTTTTCCCATTCTGTTATGGTGATGCTACGTCCCATATTCCTACTCCAGGCTATCATGTTCCCTTTTACAATTTCTTCTTCTAATTCTACTTCTAATAAATAATTATAAAATCCCCTTTGCAAGTCATGGCCTTCTAAGAATAATATTCTCTTATTGGTTAAATTCACCCATTCCTTCAACCATACCAAAGAGGCTGCACTATAATACAACTCCCAATTTGGAAGTGCCAGCCCTCCCCTGCTCTTCATATCCTGCATTGCCTTTAAATTTATTCTAGGTTTTTTCCCTTGCCAGATAAATTTTACAGTTATTTTATTAAGTTCTTCAAAAAAAATTGTGTACTTTGATTGGGATCGTCTGAAATATATATAGGAATTTTGGAAGAATATTCATTTTAATAGCAGCAATCCTGCCTAATAATGAAAGTTGCAGCTTGCCCCATGTTTCTAAATCCTTCTTTACCTGTTGCATCAATTTATCATAATTATTTTCCTTAAGTGTCTTACAATGTGCTGTCAACCATATTCCTAAGTATTTAACTTTCTTTACCACTTGTATTCCCATAACTTCTTCTAGTTCTATTTTCTGTTTTTCTGTTAAATTTTTAGTCATTAATTTTGTTTTCTTCCTATTAATTTTAAGTCCTGCTACTGCTTCAAATTGTTCTAATTCATTCATCAATTTTTGTCTTCTTTATATTGGTTCCTCAATGAAAAAAATCATATCATCTGCAAGTGCTTGCAACTTATATTCTTCTTTCTTAACCTTTAATCCTTTTATGTCTGGGTTCTGTCTAATTCACATTAGTAATGCTTCTAATGATAATATGAAGAGCAGGGATGAAAGTGGGCAGCCCTGTCTGACTCCTTTTTCTATTTTTATTGGGCGGGTATATTCCCCGTTTATTATAATATTAGCCTGTTGTGTATCTTAAATGGTTGTTATAATATTTTCAAATTTGGTGCCTAAATTCATTTTATAAATTTTTTGGATTAAAAATTGCCAATTTAAATTATCGAAGGCCTTCTCTGCATCTAAAAACATAAGTGCAATTTGTTTTTCGGGGTGGGCTTTGTAAAATTCTAAGACATCTAGTACTATTCTTAAATTGTTCCTGATTTGTCTGGTCGGGAGAAATCCATTTTGATCTTCATATATATGCTCATTTAACATTCTTTTTAGTCTACTTGCTATAATAGAAGTGAATATTTTGTAATCAGTATTTAACAGTGAAATCGGCCTATAATTATGTATATATTGGGGATCCAAATCCTTCTTCGGGATCAGCGAAATCAATGCCCCCCTCCATGAGTCCGGCATCCTGGCTGCCAATAAGACGTCATTAAAAACTTCCACCATAGGTCCTATTTGTTCTGCTATTGCCTTGTACAGCTCCCCTGGAATCCCATCTGGTCCCGGGGATTTGTTGTTTTTCTGGTTCTCTATTGCTGATTTCAATTCAAACCAAGTAATGTTTAATAATTTTTCCATTTCTTCCCCAATTGCTTTATCCTTCACTTCATCTAAATAGTTTCTTATTCTATCTTCGTTAACTTCTTCCTTTTTATATAACTCTTCAAAATACTTATGGACAATTTTTTTTTCTGTTCTATCTCCTGTTGTATATTCCCCTTTCCATCTATTAGCTGGTATATCAATCTCTTTTCTTTCCTTTTTTTTTTTAGTCTACATGATAGCCATCTCCCTGGCTTATTAGCATGCTCAAAATAAGTTTGTCTAGTTGTATTCAAATTTATAATCATTCTCTCTTGTTCAATTAAATTCAGTTTATGTTTAGTTATTATTATCTGATTTTGCAATTTTGAATCCTTTGGGGTACTCTGTAATTGAGTTTCTAATTCCTTAATTTTTTGTTGTAATTTGTTTTGCTGGGTGTATTTTTCTTTATTCTTCTTGGCGTTATAAGAGATTGTTATACCTCTTATTACTGCCTTCATTGTATCCCAAATGTTTTGTTTCATAGTTGCTCCATTATCATTTTCCTTTAAGAAATAATTTAATTCCTCCTTGAGTTTGTTGGTGTATTTACGAGGTTGGGAGACTAGCGGCTGGAAGGTGCCTGGAAGTTGTGGAGGATTTGGACTAACTCATTTGATTTTTATTCTGAAAGACTTTATTAAAGCGGAGATGGGAAGAAGATTGGAGCTGATGGAACAGAGACAGTGTGGCGCCACAGGCGATATTTAGAAACCCTGAAGCCATTGTAACAATATAACTGATATAAACCATTTAACAGCCCTTTAGGGAGCATACTGATCTAATTGAGGAGGTGGTTCCATCTGAAGAAAATCAGGAAAATTGAACTTAGGAATGCTAAGACAAAAAGTAAAAGTGGAAGCTTCCGAATGTGTGGAGATACCGTGTAATTGCAGTCACTACTCAGCATTTTTTACCTCCCCACTTCCGGTGCATTTGGAGTGAAAGCTCTCAAACTTAAGACGGAAAGACAAAAACTTACTTCAAAATTCCCTTTTCCCCCTTTTTTACTCCCTTTTTTCTATATACATTTGCTCATTTTTTTTTCTTCTTTTTCCCTCATCATCTGGCGCTATGATGAACTATCTCTCCTTCTTTACTCTCTCTTTATAATGATTATAAATATGCATACTGGGGAAAGATAAATTGATTGTTGTAACTGATTGTTAAATAATTGAACTAATTGGTTTAATTGATTTATTAATAATAGTGATAGTTATACTTTGATTAGATATATAGGGAAAATAGTAAGAACATTAAGTATTATTTAATTAATAAGTATAGGATTTTATGTATTAATATTATAATTTATTGCGTGATCACAATTAATCCACTTGGGAATGAATGTAATACTGTTTGTGTTTAAGAATATTTAAAATAAGGTTAGATAAATACACATATTTATTTATAATATTTAAATATAGTTGGTATAGAGTATAAGTATAGAGTATAAGTACTTATACTTTAGTAACCAGTTAAGAGCACAGCTATCCAGCAGATAGATAGATTAAGTAATTAGATACTGGTCAATCCTAATACAGAGATTCTATCACTGAATGTTAATTTGGGATCATATAATTAATATAGTACAACAACAGAAACAAATCTTAAAAGAAATGACTTCCACAACTACTACAGCTCTGAAAACTGGAAGAAAGGTCACCTCGACGTTAACAACTACGTCAGCAACAGCTTCACCCATGGCACAAAAAACCATAGAAGAAACATTACCAGTGGAGAAACAAGCTAACATCTTGAATGCCAACATCCAATCAATTTTGCTGACTTTACAGGAATTGATGACGAAGCTGCAAGAAACAATGATGAAAAACCATAACGAGATGAGAGCAGATATCAATGAACAAAAAGAGAAGATGGAGAAATTAAAAGCAGAAATGAAAGCGGATATCTCCAAAGTAGAGGACAAAGTTGGATTATTACAGCAGGCCTTGGAGAAAAATGAAGCAACAATAAAAGAGGTAGAGAAAAGGACTGAACGAACCGAAAGGAAATTAGAAAGGGTAGATGAAGAATTAAAGAATGTTAGTAAAGAAATGGAGGACTCACTGGTCTACTTCGAGATGGACAAGGCTGCTACATACTTGAGATTCCAAAATGTAGTGGAATCCAAAGAAGAAGACCTGGAACAACTAATGGTGGGAATACTGGCTGGACTATTGGAAAAGGATAAAGATGACATCTTAAGGGAGTTTGATGAAGTTTACAGGATTAGCACTAATTATGCGAGATGCCACAAATGCCCAAGAGAAGTCCATATATGATTTGCGAGAAGGAGTGTCCGGGATATCATATATAGGATGTCAAGAGATGAAACAATCACATATAAAGGTAAAGAAGTCTTGATTCTCAAACAAATACCAAGAAGAATAAGAGAACAAAGACGAGACTACAAGTTCTTAGCAGCTTACCTAAATCAGAAAAGAATCGTATTTAAATGGCTAATCCCAGAGAGGATGTTAGTTTTTTGGAATGAAAGGAAAATTAAAATAGATTCCATGGAAAAGGCCCAGGAATTTTATGAGTGATTGGTAGGTCCAGAAGACCAGAGCAGTAAGGAGGAACTGGAAACAAACTCCCAGGAAGATCAAAGCTATCATAAGAACAGAGATGGAACTTTAGGAAATCAAGGAAATACTCATCTACATCAGGAGAGAGAAGAAAGTAGGACACATCTTCAGGCACAAGGAGAGACCGGAGCCATTACAAGACAAAGAGCGAAACAGAACTAATTAAATGGAAGAAGAAAAGAAACTACTATCAATTAATATAAATGGTTTAAACTCAACGATAAAAAGGAAAGGATAATAGCTAAACTAATCAAACAAAATGCTGATATAATATGCCTACAAGAAACTCATATAAAGAAAACAGATGAAAAATACCTAGAATGTCCGAAATTAGGGAAGCTATTTACCGCACCAGCAAACATGGGGGAAAAGAAAGGGATTGCAGTATATGTTAAAGAGGATTTGAAAGCAGATTTAATATGGTCGGATTCTGAGGGAAGAACTCTGGTTTTGCAGATCTGGATTAATGCCATCCCAATTCTCTTAGTGGTAATCTACGCCCCGAACGGAGATCAAAAAGAGTTTTTTAAGCATCTTTATGGAAAAATAATAGAATTGGAAAAAAGAAATATTTGTATCATAGGAGACTTTAATTCTCTTGCTGATTATCAAAAAGACCACAGTAATGGGGAGGAAGAACAAAGGGGGGGAAAGAGAGCTTCCCAAGATATGTATGGAAATGATGAAGGAGTTAAATTTGATTGATATATGGAGAAGATCACATCCCGAGAAAAAACAATTTACATTCTATTCAAATCCTCATCAAATATGGACACGAATTGATATGGCATGGATGAATGGGGAAATAGCAAATGAGATAAAAGGGATTGAAATTTTACCTAATGAATGGGCAGATCACAATCCAATTCAGATAATATGGAAGGGTAGGGAAAAACCCAAGAAAAGATGGACGTTAAATACTCAGTTAATATGAGCTCTGCAGCTTTTAAGAAGGAAATCCAAATCCTTCAGCTTCTGAGATGGCACTTTCATATGGAATGGCTTTTTCCAAGTCCTAGATTTTCAAATATTTATTGCTGATGAAAGCTGTAAAACCAAGGGCTGATCCAGTCAACTGAAATGCTGCTAGCAGAAAACAGAATAACAGAGTTGGAAGGGAACTTGGAGGTCTTCTAGTCTAACCCTCTCCTCAAGCAGGAGACCTTATACCATTTCAGACAAATATGATGTCCAGTCTCTTCTTAAAAGCCTCCAGGGATGAAGCATCCAACACCTTCTGAAGATAACTTCTGTCCCACTGATTTTTCAAAAATTTTTTAATTTGTTTTATTTATACAACATGTAAAAGTTCAATTTCAACCAAACAGTGTGTTGTCTGGGTACAATTGTTTTTAGGAAATCATAATCAAAATGCTTACAATAATATTCATCACAATGATGTTAATTCTACAATAACCATAACCATAACAATATTTTACTTGTCTACTTTAACAAATCTCCTTTATAACATTGGTCCTTTTTGTACCCCCATATTTCTAACTTCTTTTTATTGTCTAAACATTGGTAAAATAAGTCCCATGTCAAGAAATATTCAGTTCCTTCCTTTTCCTGAATTATAAGCATTAATCTGTCCATTTCTGCACATTCTAATATTTTTTTTAATTTACACTCTTATCTATCGGGATCTCTTCACTTTTCCATTGTTGTGCAAATACAATTCTGGTTGCAGTTGGTACATGTAAAATCAAATATATATTCCTTTTGTCATACTTTTCCAGTAGGATGCCCAACAAATATATTTCTGGTTTCAAATGTATATGTTGCTTTATCATTTTTTCCAACCAAATATGTATTTTTGTCCAATATTTTTTTTTTGCTTTTGGGCATGTCCACCACATATGATAATACAAACCAGGTTTCTGCTTACACTTCCAATATTTAGCGGACCTGTCTTTAAACATTTTTTCCAGTCTTGTTGGTGAAAACTGCCATCTATAAAACATTTTATATACATTTTCTTTATATGCACTCACAAATTCTGAAGGCAAGCTCTGTGAGGACATTTCTCCTTCGTTCTAGATAAGTCCTTGGTTTTTCAATATCTTTTTCCCACAATAAATTTTGCCGCATCAAACTTTTCTCTCTCTTTTCCTCCAAGTAGGAACCTTACATTGTCTGAGAAGAAATAAACCCAATATCTTTTAATGTCCTTGGCAGAAGTCCAAAATGTCACACCTCGGGCTAATAAAGAACGTAACCATCAATCTGTGAATTGAACATTTGCCGTTCTTTCATGGACCTCAGGGCCTGGTCTGGGAAAAGGTCCTTATTCACCAACCAAATGTTGCCAGCAGTGCCCATATTCCAGCTGTTACAGTCACAGAAACATCTATTTTGAAATGGTTTCAGGTAGCCGAAGGTAAAATTTAAAATCCTGGAATGTGTGCTGTCGGAAAAAAAACAATTATCAAGCAAATAGAGAAGGCACAATCACCCAAACCCAGTAAAACCTAGAGAGAAAACTCAGATTTTTTTTAAAAAAAAAGATGAAAAAGAATAAAACAGATTTCAAAGCAAAGCAGCCATCTGTGCCAGCCACAATTTCATAATAATCCAGCTCCTAATAGCCTTGTGAATAATCACAGTCAAAATGGCAACAGTTCCTATGTTTTCCCAGCAGTAATTATAGAGGCTTTATGTGGTTTCTGATTTTTGCTTATGGTTCATTATAATTGTGTTTAAAGCTTTCAGAAACGCAACTTTCTTGTGTGTTTGTGTGCGTGTGTGTGTTTATTATATATAACAAAACCTTTCACATTGCAAGATAGAGAGGATACTGTCAGCCAATGATTTCCTGGCAAGGTTCATTTTTTTCAAACACGCATGAAAATCTCATTGAAGGAAATGCATTGTTAGGAACTCATGAGCCCAGAGATCAAAGTTACAAGTCACATTTTGAGGTCCAGGACTATGTTAATTTACTCGTCTCAAAACTAGCCAGGTGAAACAATGTAAGCTGGAGCTTCGTAAGCTTTTATCTGGATTAGTGTCATGCTAGACATCTTTGCTTAAAATTTTGGTCCTTTCTTCCCATCCTTCCTCCTCCTCCTCCTCTTCTCCTCCTCCTTCTCCTCCTCTCCTCTTCTTCTTCTCCCAACTGCTTTGCCAAAGTAAATCTTAGTCACCTCCCATAAGCCCAGAGGTGGTTATTCAGCAGGTTCTGACCGGTTCTGCAGAACCTGTAGCGGAAATTTTGAGTAGTTCGGAGAACCGGCCAATCCCACCTCTGACTGGCCCCACCAACCCCATCTATTCTCCGCCTCCCATTGAGTCCCAGCTGATCAGCTGGGTCTCCTTTGGTTGCTCTGCACAGGAGAATGGAACTGGAAAGCAGGTTAGTAGGGCGGGGAGGGAATGGGGATTTTGCAGTATCCTTCCCCTGCCATGCCCACCAAGCCACGCTCATAGAACCGGTAGTAAAAAATTTTTGAATCTCACTACTGCTTAGGCCTGATGAGCATTTTCTACAGTGTTTGATAGTCACATCTGGTTTTAGTGGGAGAAAAATAAACCTAAATCCAGACATTTGTTTCAAGATATATATATTATATATTATATATTATATATTATATATTATATATTATATATTATATATTATATATTATATATTATATATTATATATTATATATTATATATTATATATTATATATTATATATTATATATTATATATTATATATTATATATTATATATTATATATTATAATATTATAATATTATAATATTATAATATTATATATTATATAATATATAATATTATATATTATATTATATATATATATATATATATATATATATATATATATATATATATATATATATATATATATATGTTCCATTTGAAGAGGCAGATGGAGCATTCTTCGCAAATGCTGTGCTAAACCAATCTGCAGAATCTCTCTCTTTTTTAATTTGTACACAAGTTTGGGTAAGAGCTCCGGATCCAGAAAACTTAATTTTGACAGGCCTGATGTATAGTCTATTTTGGTTAACCAAAAGGAACACATACATTTTCTACATTAGAGAAATTTCCATTATTTTCCTCTCAGCCATGAAAATCGATTCTGATGTGATTACACTCGGAGGCCGCTTGATGGGTCCCTGACAGGACTGAACAGATAGAAACGGTGGGTGATGCTTGAGTCAAGGAAGCGCGCTTAGCTAAACTCAAAGCCGCAAAGGCAGCACGAGAAGATTAAAAAACACACCATGGGTTTGTATCAAACTGGAAACTCTATGCCCCTATGCCTCAGTGTTTTGACATCTGGTGATCACTTGGATTTGCTTAATCCCTCATTCACTATAGTGGCCCAGAGAAGTGAGAAAACAGGAATACATTAGAGTTATAAGCTGAGGAAGGTTACATGGTGACCATACAAATGGGTTATTGGACATCTAAATCACCCTTCTTTGACCTGATACCCTTCAGATGTGTGGGGCTTCATCTCCCATAATCCCTAGCAAGCATGTTGCTTCATTGTGGCATTTTTACCACTTTGTAAAGCCTTAGTAAGGCCGCACCTGGAATACTGTGTCCAGGTTTGGTCACCACATTACAGAAAAGACGTTGAGACTTTGGAGAAAAAGTGTAGAGAAGAGAAACTAAAACGAAGAAAGGACTGGAGACTAAAACATACGAAGAACAGTTGTAGGATTTGGGTATGTCCAGTCTAGAGAAAAAAAGGACTGGGGGGGACATGATAGCAGTCTTCCAATATTTGAGGGGCTGCAACAAAGAAGAGGAGGTCAATTTATTCTCCAAAGCACCTGAAGGCTAAGACAAGAAACCATGGATGGAAACTAACCAAGGAAAGAAGCAACCTAGAATTAAGGAGAATCTTTGTAACAGTGAGGACAATTAACCAATGGAACAGAAGTTGCCTTTAGAGGTTGTGGGAGCTGCATCACTAGATGAAGGTTTTAAAGAAGAGTCTGGACAGCCACACCTGTCTGAAATGATATCAGGTCTCCTCTTGATATTTTTCCTGAAGCTTTCCTGGTATTAAACTGGATTATAAAACTATAATTAGTTGATGTGGGTATGAATTTTTTTGTAATCATAAATTGAACATACAAACTTAAAGGCTTTTCCATTGATGTTTGATAGTTCACTTCCCAGTTCTCTACCCTTTGTGCTTGTGTTTACCTTCTTATGTTTTTCAGAAGGTTGCCCCTCTCAAGAGAATAACGGAGCCGGTTAAGCACATCAGGAACAAAGAATTCACATAGAACTGTCTCATTTTGGAGAAATGAACTTTAACTTTATTCTGAGCTTTAACAGAATGCTTAATGTCAGATTTATAGCAACTCCGTAATTAGAAGGTTGATTTTGGAAAGTTACCAAAAAAGGGTCCAAATAGATTGGAAATAAGCTTTTGAAATTAATGGTAAGAATTTTTCCCATGGGAGAAAGCTCTTGTTTTGATTCCTTTTTCTTTCTTTAAAAAACACACACCACATGATAGCATGCAAAATAGAGGGAATCAGGAGGAATTAAAGATTATAATTAAGGGCAGAAGTCATTTAAATTTGATGGACACAAATGGACCACAATGATTTTCACATTGAGAATAAGGTATTCTTTGACTTACAACCACAACTCAACCCAACATTTTTATTGCTAAGCAAAACATTTGTCAACATCACTCAAAACTAGGCACGCACGCCCCTAACTACCTCAATTCCAACTACAACTGGCCTTAAATGCAAGCTACTCAATGCAAGAAGCCTTGTGAATAAAATACCAGAATTTCTCCTCTTACTAAATATGGCTAAATTCGACATCATATTTGTCTGTGAAACATGGCTCAATGCATCTCTCCCTGACTCCATTACCACAGTAAGAGACTATCATGTTTACCGATCAGATCGTGAAATCCGTAGAGGAGGTGGTGTTGCTATCTTCTATAAAAAGTCCTTACATCTAAAAAACATCCAAGTTACCCAAGAGCTTGCTCTTCCTGAGACCATCGTCTGTGAACTGTCCTTAAATATCACATTTTGAATCTTACTATGTTACAGAGCCCCTGATTATGACATCGAACATGTAAACAAGCTAAACTCACTACTAACATAGGCAACATCCTGCCCACACACTTTTATCTTTCTTGGTGACTTCAATCTACCTCACATTAACTGGACCCTAAACAAATGTAAAACTGAATCCATACATGCAACCTTCTACAATGCTGTAACAAACCTGGGACTGGATCAACTAGTAACCAACAATACTAGATTTAACAACTGCCTTGATCTCATCTTCTATAATAGTTTGAATTCAATTTACGGAATACAAATTAAAGAACCCTTTTCCAACAGTGACCACAGCATGATTGACTTTTGTCTCAACTTACGTCCACACAAAAATCAACACAACGATGTGATCCCTCCTACTTTCTCCACGACAATGCCCTTGTGGGGTGGATTGGGCTGAGAAAAAGTGACTGGCATTAAACAGAAAACTTTTAAGGCTAAACTTTTTGGGTGATGCTACCAAATTTGTTCTGTGGGTGGGAAATATTTATCCTTACTGTAAAGAAGGAACTTAGCATTAATTCTAGAATCCAAAGTTGATTAACAACTTTTCCTTTAATTTCTACAGATAGTTAAGAAGGAAAAAAATCCATACTTTACTTTTAGCTTTTAAGAGAACAATGGAATGGAATAAAGTGACCTTTTTTTCATTCTTTGAGATATATAATGAATATCCCATGAAAATGCTTGACTGCCTGAGATAAGCATGGGGCCTTGACATAGCTGTGAATTCCTCTTCCTCTTCAAATAACCCCATTGTCTTCTAAATACCAAACAGACCTATTTGTTCTTCCCAGTTGGTAAAGAAGATTTTAAATTTTTAAAATTAGTGTCAAAAGACACATCTCCTGTGAAATGTCAAATATTTACTCAGGAGGAATATCAATTTTCAATGATCTGACTCCTTGTATCTTTCTTTCTTTCTTTCAAGAAACTTCCTGCATCCCAACAAAAAAAAACTATTATGTTATGATTTCTATCTTTATAGCATTAGGTTTATCCATATTCAATCACAAAATCCTTTATCTCTGGAAACTTTTTTTTTCATGGTTTTGGCCTAAAAACAGAGGCTGATATCAAAAGGAAACCGCAATCTTATAGTCAACAGTGTTTTACCCTATAGAATAATTGGCATAAAACAAAGCGATTGATTGTTCCTTCATGAACATTAAACAAGAGCGCATTCCAAAACTCAAAGCATAGATGGATTGAAAGAGAACTGCATAATGAAATCCATGAGATTTGTTTCTAAGGCTTACAAATAAAGGACCTTATCTTATCCTATCCTTAAGTTGCATGAATGTATAAATTTTATAAAGTACTTTAAAGTTTAGTTACTCTTTAAATCTTAGATGTATATTATCTTTTTATTATAAATATAAATGTGTTAGTCATACAAAGTGCTATCAGACCCCTAATTTTTACTGTGGTAGACAAACATGATAGACAAACGAGGTGGGGGGGGAGGAGAGGGAGAGGGAGAGGAAGAAGAAGAAGAAGGAGAAGGAGAAGGAGAAGGAGGAGAAAGAGAGAGAGAGGGAGGAGGAGAAGAAGAAGAAGAAGAAGAAGAAGAAGAAGAAGAAGAAGAAGAAGAAGAAGAAGAAGAAGAAGAAGAAGAAGAAGAAGAAGAAGAGGAGGAGGAGGAGGAGGAGGAGGAGGAGGAGGAGGAGGAGGAGGAGGAGGAGGAGGAGGAGGAGGAGGAGGAGGAGGAGGAGGAGACATGATCGCTTTTCACACTTATGACCATTGCAACATCTCCGTAGTCATGTGATCAAATTTCAGACAGTTGGCTACTGACTCGTATTTATAACGGTTGCTGTGACCTTCTGACAAGCAAAGTCAATGGGGAAACCAGATATCACTTAGCAACCATGTTACTAATTTAACAACTGCAGGGATTCCCTTGACAAACATAGCAAGAAAGGTTGTAAAATGGGGAAGAACTCATTGAACAAATGTCTCCCTTAGCAACAGAAAGTTTGGGGTTCAGTTGTGTTTACAAGCCTGCGTCTACTTCAGTACAATGCACATTGTCCAAGAGTTCAGCTTCAGAGAGATGTTGTGCAGTGGAAAAAGTACGAGCCGTATACTGTCAGCACCTGACACATAGGTGGTGTGTGTTTTTTTAACATTGAATTTGACATTTTAATGGAGGATAGATTTATCAACAGATGTAAACTATGGCCCAGAAGCTGTAGATCCCAAGTGTTGTGGCCTTCCAGTGGCAAATGAGCTGGCGGCGGACTCAGACAGTGAGGAGGTTGGGGAAGAACTTGGGCCAGTCCTGGGGTCTGGGGAAGGCTCTGACAAGGGCTCTGACAAGAGGAAGAGATGGGGCACTGTGATCTCCATGCTCTTGCATCGAGTGGAGGAGACAGATGTTTCTCCTCCAAGGGCAGCACTACTGTGTCTGTGAGGTCAGGCAGCTCCCCATCTGGTCGACCATCTCCCCCCAATGCCTTAGGAACCTGAGACAGCATCATCCACAGCCCCCAGACTCTCCAAGCATGCCAAATGAGAGGTCCCATCCCCGTTGGATGGTCCAGTTTCAACTCCTCCTCCTCCTCTGAACCAGGACAACAAGTTCAGTGGTGGTATTCTACCGGTTCGGCTCGGTTCGGCTAAAACGGTATCTCTGAGGATCGTCTGTGAGCAAACCGGTTCACTCTGAGGATCAGCTGCTGGGCCCTCCTGCCTGCCCCGACTCTATACTAACTTTTATTTCCTGGTTTTGAAGCTCAGCTGCTTCGCCCGGCACAGCCAATTGCCATGCATCAGCTGTTGAAGACACAGGGAGAGTGCATGATTGCAGGAGGAGCTTAGTAGCAAACGCTCTGTGTGTGTGCGAAGCGTGTGTGTGCCAGTGGTGGGATTCAAACATTTTTACTCCCAGTTCTGTGGACGTGGCTTGGTGGGTGTGGCAGGGGAAGGATATACTGCAAAATCCCCCTTCCCTCCCCACCCCACTAACCTGCTTTCCAGCTCCATTCTCCTGTGCAGGTCAACCAAAGAAGACCCAGCCAATCAGCTGGGACTCGGGAGGCAGAGAATAAGTGGGGGCAGGGCCAGTCAGAGGTGGCATTTGCCGGTTCTCCGAACTACTCAAAATCTCTGCTACCGGTTCTCCAGAACTGGTCAGAACCTGCTGAATACCACCTCTGGTGTGTGCATGCAAAGCATGCCCACCAAGCCACACCCACAGAACTGGTGGAAAAAGAAAATTAAAACCCACCACTGAACAGGTTCCATTAATGGCTCATGTGTGCTTGATCAACACATCATAGAAGAGAATAACCTTTCTCACAGACAAGGAGAATTTCCTGCAGCGATGCAGCCCATGTATATTTAAAAATACGTACCTTAATGTGCTGGAAAGGTTAGGAAAATATCAAAGGGAAATAACAAGGAGAGTTTCTTTTCTTTCTTTCTTTTTTTTTAGAAGTATGGATAGAAAATATGGCTTTCTATCTGTAAAGTACCTGGGAGATTTTTTTGGAAAGCTTTAAAACTGACGTCCCAAAAATTTCGAAAGAAAACATTTGGCTGAGATATTAATCTTGTCAACCACAGCATTCCACTACACTCAGTTAATGTACGGTGGTCCTTGATTTATGACTACTAATGAATTCAAGATTTGTGCCATTAAGGGAGACATTGCTTAAGTGAGTTTTGCCCCATTTTATGACTTTTCTTGACATAGTTGCTAAGCGAATCATTGCAGTCGTTTAGTTAGTTACAAGGTTGTTAAGTGAGCCTGGCTTTTCCAGTGACTTTGCTTGTCGGAAGGTCACAAAAGGGGATCGCGTGACATCCCCTGAATGCTGTGACTGTCATAAACATGAGTCAGGTGCCAAGCATCTGAATTTGGATATTGTGACCATGGGGATGCTGGAACAGTCATAAGCAGTAGTGAAATGCTACCGGTTCAGCCTGGTTTGACTGAACTGGTTGCAAAAAAAAAAAAAAAAAAGCTCCAACGATCAGCTGGGAGGAGAAAGAAGAGAAAAGTGCAGGATCAGCCTTCCAACCTGCCCCTGCACTTTTCTGTTATTTATCCTCTCAGCTGATTGGTGTGGCAGAGCCACAATTGGTGTTTGGAAAGCTGCATGTGCTTATGAAGTGCGCGATCACCGAACTGGTAGGAAATTGGTAGAATCCCACCATTGGTCATAAGTGTGAAAAATAGCCTGCCATAGTAACTTTGAACTGTTGTAAGTTGAGAATTCCCTGCACTGATTAAAATGACAGTTCCCTCTAAGGTTCTTGGAATAAAGTCAAATGTTGCCCTTCTATCCAGTTTACCTGATCTCACACAGACAAAACTGAATTGATTCCTGGCTGGCTGGAAGAGAGACGTTGTTTAAATGAAGAAACAACAAGTTAACTTTTTTATTTATTTATTTTATTTTATTATTTTTCTTTATTTGATTCATCAATCACTTACAAGATAACAGGTATAAGTATAAACATGAGTAAGAATACAGGAAATAGGTACAAATAAATGGGGACAATAGGACAGGGACAGGAGGCATGATGGTGCACTTATGCACGCCCTTTACAGACTTCTTAGGAATGGGGTGAGATCAATAGAGGTTCGTTTGGGGGTAAAGGAGTGGGGGTTAGAGGATGTAACAACAGAGTCAGGTAGTGCATTCTAGGCATTGACCACTCTGTTACTGAAGTCGTACTTTCTGCAATCGAGTTTGGAGCGGTTTACATTGAATTTGTATCTGTTGTGTGCTTGTGTATTGTTGCGGTTGAAGTTGAAATAGTCATTGACTGGTAGGACATTGTAGCAGATAATTTTGTGTAGTACGTTAATGGGTTGTTGTTGTTTTTAACCTTCAAGTGTTGGTAAAATGGAATTCTTTGACAAACAAACAAACAAGCAAGCAAACACCACAATACTTAAAAATAGCAAGAAACAAATCCATCTTTATAAATAAATTACTATCAAAAAACGCTCCTAATTACAAGGGTGTTTGTTTTGTTTGAGGTAAAGCACATCTATTATCATAAAGATAATTAACTCAGCCTGACAGATCTAATAAAAGAACAAGTTTAGAGTGAGCTTAGCTAGAAGCCCAAGGCAAGCAATTTTTATAATTACTAGTTATTGTAACTGGGCTCTGAGAAAATGGTCTGTGATATTTAAACAGTAATGGTAATTTGCATTTAGACCTCTCTGTCTCTCTTGTTCTTGGACAAGATCTATTTAACTGGAATAAGTGGGACGGGGGACTGAAATAACTGAAGGGCTTCCTTTTCAGAGAAATGTGTCACTTTTTCTCACCAGATAATTAATATCCTTAGGAGGATAAGTAGTTTAATAACTACAAACCAGTGCAAACGTTTAACACATTTTAACACCATGTTAACATAGAGGGAATTAGTTGATGGAGATGCTCAGTCCTCCAGGTCATGGTTGTCTTGAAGGTGTTTTTTTCAAGAGGCAACTGGACTTTTCTTGGTTTTTTTTTCCTTTGAAGACACTTTGCTTCTCATCCAAAAAAGCTTCCTCAGCTCTGACTGGATGGTGGGGAATGGAAGGGTTGATTTCTGCAAGGAATTGGAAGAGAAGCGAAACGTCCTCAAAGAAAACACAAGAAAAGTCCAGTTGCCTCTTGAAAAAACAAAGCAACTTGGGGATACAGGAAATGAAATATTTCAGTTTTGTTCAGATTGTGTGGGGGTTGTGCAGAGATTTTCAGGTCAGGCAAACTTTCATATTTGACCCTTTTCCAAAGGTAGGCAGTCAAGACTAATCCTCTAAATAGAACACAAAGGATTCCAAGGCTTGGTTGGAAAATTAAATAAACTGTAAACAGGAAAAAGAATCAGAGGTGGGATTCAGCCGGTTCTGACCAGTTCTCAAGAACTGGTAGTGGAAAATTTGAGTAGTTTGGAGAACCGGCCAATACCGCCTCTGACTGGCCCCGCCCCCATCTCTTCTCTGCCTCCCATTGAGTCCCAGCTGATCGTCTGGGTCTTCTTTGGTTGCCCTGCACAGGAGAACAGAGCTGGAAAGCAGGTTAGTGGAGTGGGGAGGGAATGGGGATTTTACAGTATATCCTTCCCCTGCCACACCTATAAAGCCACACCCACCAAGCCACACCACGCCCACCAAGCCACACCCACGGAACCGGTAGTAAAAAAAATTGAATTCCACCACTGAAAAGAATGCTAGAAAGTAATGGACTTCTTGGAGATTTAATTTAAGTGCTTTTTCAAAAAGCAACTGGAGTTTGCTTTTCCTGGAAGATGTTTCGCTTCTCATTCAAGAAGCTTCTTTGGTTCAGAACTGAACTAAACAGGACTGAAGAAGCTTCTTGGGTGAGAAGCAAAATGTCTTCCAGTCAAAACGAAGTCCAGTTTGCCGTTGGGACAATCATCAGTTGGATGATTGAGAATCTCCATAGAGATTAAACTAATAAATTAAAAAAAATCCTGAAATGGCAAATCACTTTGGTTGCTTTTTTAACACTGGCCCAAAGTCTTGATGGATAAAAATTATTCTTTTATTGCTAAAGGCTGGCAGAGTATTCCACACTTCTAAAGATTTACTCTTTATAAGATGTGAATTACTACAGGATGGATCTTTATGTAGCACCAATCCAAAACTCAACCAAAGGTTAAATTCAATACAATATTATTTTCTTTTGAGCATACTAATAGAAAGTTATTTCATCAGCCCATTAAAAAAAACAACCAACAACACAAACTTCTAGAGATCAGAAAGCATGGGCTGCAATGTCATTGTTGTTTGCATATCATATAATCACAATTTTGGGTGGTACCCTGTAGACCACAATATAAAACATTTTTATATGAGGGAAAATTTGGACCTGTGGATCATGATAGATTCACACACTTCAGTTTCATTTTTGCAATAATTCTGTAAATCTGGGCTGGAATTCAGAATGTAACACTGTTGAAAGGATTTTATGAGTGACAATATTTAAAGACTTTCTTGCCGAATCAGAATAAATCCTAAAATGTATTTACAGGGGCTACTTAGATATTTCTGTGAGCTTAGCTGGTCACAAACGCTTCCTATAACTGATCTTCAAGGAGATAATGAGATCCTATCTTATTACTGTGCCTCTTCGTAGATGAGAAGAAACTCTATAAATTCACTGACCAGATAAGTTAATAACTGATTCGATGTGATAGCAATTGTTTAAAACCTAGAGCTATTTTAGCTGCATGGAACCAGAGCAATGAGCTAAATCATGTTAAATGTTTGCATCTTCTCTTACCATTGGTAGAATTTCATAGAGAGCGCCATCTCACCAAGAAGTATTCTGGAGAAGGTTTAGTGTAAAAGAAATAATAGAAGAAAATAAATTGTTTCTGTTAACATCTTGGAGTTTAAGAGCCGACCAGCAGTAATAGCTGCCAGATGTGGCTGATGAAATTGAAGGTGATTCAGCATAGCATGGGTATTTCCCTTTAAGACTGGGGATGAGTTCATCCCTTGAAGAGGAGTTTTTATAAGAGGCAGCCATTAGAGGGCATGTTCTCTCTCCTTGTGTCCAGTATTCATTGCAGAGTTCTCCCAGAATTAAGAAGAAAGTTTGCTTGAAAGGCAAATGCTCTGACAGTTTCATTGTGCACTGACATCTTCATTCTTACGGGGTCTTGTTGCTGGTATTCTTTTAACTCAGACCCATTCGGGCTCCATTTGAGTAGGCCAGTTTGATATTTACATTCATAGAATCCTGACTATTAGGCTTACTTACTTACTACACAACCAGATAAACCAGCTGTAGTAAGTGATGTAAGAAAGGCGCACATTGGATGGGAAAGAATCTGGTTTCTTTGTCTGGAAAATACCACAGGACCTTTGCATCTTGTTGCTGAAGCAACACAATATACAGTATTTTTATTTTTATTTATTTATTTTGTCAAGCGATTATAAGATAACAGGTATAAGTGGTTTTCCGGTTTGTCGGCTTCGCGAGCGGTAGGGATTCGCGAAGCTGCGCGATCCCTGCTGCGCTAGCCGTTTTGGGGCTCCGATCCGGACGGGTGCGGAGCAAGGCTGCCCTGCAGGGGTAGCTGAAGGTAAGGGGGATCCGGAGGAAGGGTCTGGGGGTGTTGCAGACCCCCTCCCTGGCCGGCAGAACCCCCTTTTACCAGGACGGTGCAGCGGCGGTCCGTAATGGCCGCCACAAAGAAGTCGGCAGCCGGGCAAGTATGCGCAGGAGGAAGAAGAGAAAGTTATTGAAAGTGAAAGTTCTTCTTGGTCGACCCAGGGCTTTGAGATTTATTTAATTTAATTCCTGGAAAAGATGGTTTTTTGATGATTTTTTCCACAAGAGAAAAAAAGCGGCATTTTTGAGGTGCTGAAAGGAAAGTTTACTCTCCCTCCCGACGGAATTAAGCCGGAAGGGAGAGGACAAAGAAAATATATAAATCTGGATCTTGTTGGAGGAGATGCCTTGAAGATTTGAGGACAGAAACATAATTTTAATAAGGCTTTAAAATATAGATTTGGACTCTCTTTTTATTTGTTTGATACCACCCCTGGAAGAGGAAGGGGGAATTTTGGCTTGCTTGGATTTATTGAGGATTGTGGATTTTGGGATTGTTTTACCTTTCTCTCGGAATATTTGGTTGGTGTAAGAAGAAAGAGGAATAAAGAAAAGAAAAGATTTATTTATAATGGCTTTCCCTTTTGAAGACCTGAGGGATGAATATGAGCAAACAAAAGCAGCCTGCAAAGATGGTATGGAAAAGGCTTTTCTATTTCTAGAAATGGCGCTGGTCAATTACCAACAGTCAATGAAACAGATGGAAATAGAAGAACAACAACAAGGAAAAGACGAAGACGCCATCTTTATTGAATCCCAAAACTTACCTAAGGAAGAAGGAAGGAAGAGAGCAAGAAAAATGAAGGACTTAAGATCTAAAAAAACATTTGAGAAAGAGAAAAATATGATGCAAAGTAAATATAATGATAGCAAACAAGAGAAAAAGGGAACACAACAGAGAAGGGATCCCAGCAAGGCAGAGGTTAGAAGAAGAAGGGGGGGTAGGAAGATTTGGTGGGGGAAGAAAGAAAGGGGAAAGGCGGAGAAAAGCCTCAAAGTTTTAAAATTGGATGGGAGAAGAGGAATTTTTTTTTAGGGACAAAGGATGAAATATAAACTTCTGTAAGAAAGATTCTGCTAGGTACAGAAGATGGTATTGTAACATTTATATTTGAAATAGTAAATTAGAATGGTTTAAGATTTAATAAGAAATTAAAATGTTGAAGTCTTTAATAATGATTGATTTTTAAAATGTAATAAAATATTGAAGGAAAGGAGGATACAATGTATTTAAACATTTTTGGTGGATAGAATGTACCAAGCAGAACCGAATTGGGTATTTGTTATGTTGAATATTAATTTTACTAACTTAGGGGGAGGATAGAAAGGCATCATACTCTGAATAGTGATTTCAGGAGAAATTCTTTTTATTGTAAGAAGAGATAGAGGGATAATGAATGGGCAAAAGATATAAATATAATGATTTAATTAAGATGGATTAAATAAGATAGAATTGTGAAGAGTGATATGCGCTGCCCATGCAAAGAGAGGTAACTGGGGCCAAGGTACTTTACTAAAAGATTTTTTTTATGTTTGTTTGTGTTTGTTTGTGTTTTATGAGAATATTGGGGAAATTTCTGTAGAAAGACAGGAAAAGATTTAAATATGTAATGATTTGTTTGTTGTTGAAATTTTTAATAAAACTTGTTTTTTTTAAAAAAAGATAACAGGTATAAGTATAAACATAGTTATGAATACATGAAATGGATAAATATAAGAAAAATAAAAGAAACAATAGGACAGGGACGGTAGGCACGTTGGTGCACTTATGCACGCCCCCTACAGACCTCTTAGGAAAGGGGTGAGGTCAATAGTAGAAAGTCTAAGGTTAAAATTTTGGGGGGTTGGGGAAGAAACCACAGAGTCAGGTAGAGTATATAACAGAGTTGGAAGGGACTTTGAAGGTCTTCTAGTTCAACCCTCCCTGTTCAAGTAGGTAACTCATCAAACAGGGATATCTCAAAACATTCATAATTATAAAAAGCCAATAAAGAGGGTTAGGTCAGAGTGAGGTGAGAAACATGTCAGGGAAATGCAGCTGTTCTGTTTTCATCTATTAATGATTTTATATTATTTTATTGATTCTAAGCTGCCCAGAGTTGGAATAAATATACACAGTGCCAGTGTAATCTGGGGAAAAGATTTGCATTGTGGGAAGAAGAGGTTCAAAGGGCTTTCAGAGACCCCTCCCTCCCTGGAGAATTCACTAAAGAATGAGCACCATTATATTTAATTATCCAGTTACTAGGTTTTGCATATTAACCCTTACTGTCAGTATTTCAGCAGTTCCCCCCATTTAAATCATGAGTCTTGAGCCAAACTTCCAAAACTTCAAAAGGATTTATTGGGAGTTAACATGCCTGGCACTGCCTGGGTGTAGCTGACTCTGAGATACATCATTCATTGTCACCCTTGACCCTGGTTTCCCCCCACCCCCTGGGTATATCGTAATTCATATTCTCCAATAGGACAAATCCATAGCCCAGAGTCATCAATAATGTTCTCCAGTTAGAATTTTGCACCGCAGAAACTTCGGTCACCTAGTTACTATCTTTGAAAACATGTGTGGAATGCACTTCTGGTTTTGCAAGCTGCTGCACTGTTCCACCCTCCCTTTCTGTTGGCAACTCTAAAAAGACCAGAGAAATATTTTATGAGTTGACACTTACCTTACTGCACTTTTCTGACAATAAACCTAATTAATGAGATTTGTTAAGAATCTTTCCTTCGAGGGTGAACTCTGCTATTGGGGTTCCAACTTAGGGATTCTTCTCTGGAAACTACTGCATTGTGTAAAGAAACTGTTCAAACAACCACGTTTGGCCACTGATCCTATCATAACGCTGTAAAATAATTTTGCCCTCTGTTGTTCATTGTAACCCTTTTAACTCTGAAAAGCTGTAAAATGAATTAGGAGGCCCTCTGATCTGGCATGGTGGTTAAGGCACTGGGCTTGTCTGCTGGAAAGCTAACAGCTGCGTTCGAGATCCAGGCACTGCAAGACTGGGTGAGCTTCTGTCCATGCCTCAGTTCCTGCCAACCTAGCAGTTCAAAAGCATGAAAATGTGAGTAGATAAATAGGTACCACTTTTTAATTTTAATTTTTACATACAATAAATCCATTCCATTTCAATCGTGTGTCAATTAGGTACATATTTCATGTGCTTACAATTGATAATAATACTCTTCTTATCAATATAACAATATAACAATAGTCACATTCCCATGTAAGTAATATCCAATATATCTATTTCACAAGCTTCTCTTATTGCATTATAAATACATCTAGTCCATTTTAGTTTGTTTTATTTTCTAACCATTGATAAAACAAATCCCATACCATTTAATATTCAGATTCTTCTTTTTCTTTCATTTCTAATGTTGATCTATTCATTTCTGCACATTCAAATACTTTTTCAATTATTTTCCCCTCTATAGGTATCTTGTCACTTTTCCAATTCTGAGCTAATACAATTCTAGCTGCTGTTAATACATGTTTTTTCTTTACCGTAACCTTCAGGTACCATTCCTAATAAAAAAAATAGGTTTCACAAATCGATATGTTGTTTAATCATTTTTTCCAACCATGTGTGTATTTTAGTCCAATACCTTTTAGCTTCTATGCAAGTCCACCCCACATGGTAGACCATGGGAAAAAACATCTTCAGACAACACTGGCATGATAGCCTTGAAACAGATTTTATGTGGCCTGGTTTTTTTCCCCCAAAGTTTGAAGTGGGTCAAATATTAAGCCAAACTCTTATGATGGACACCCCTTTGGAAATATTCCCCTGGTAGCAGCACACTGTTAATCACTGGAGTAAGCATAAAATTACAGCTCTTTCTCCTTGCTGAGGAAGGCATGTTTTCCTTTGCTTATGAATTGATCTCTGCAACATCCCTCAGGGGAATGATTTTTTTCCCCCCTTCTAAAGCACAGATGTGCTAATCCGTAGAAGTCTCCTGAATTCATCGATTTAGGAGCAGCATAGATATTCATCTACCTTGGTAGTAAGGAAGAAGGAACAATTAATTAAGTATCCCCAGGGTTATTTTTCAAAAACAGCAGTGTAAGTAGTGATGAGAAAATCTCTGAGGCTCATAGACTGCCTTTACTTGAAATGTGACTCGTTATTATTTTTTTAAGAAGTTTTAACAGAGATTTTTAGGGACTTGAAGGAAAGGAAAGTGACTTTAATTTCTTTTAAAGACTTTGTCTATGAGGTGCTTTGATGTGAAGAGTAAGGCAGGAAGAACTAAATGAGAAATGGACTTCATGTGAAGTTTGAGTTGCTCTTGAAAACAAGAATAAATAGAATACTTCTATTATCTTCATTTCTCTCTTCTCTTCTCTTCTCTTCTCTTCTATTCTCTTCTCTTCTCTTCTCTTCTCTTCTCTTCTATTCTATTCTATTCTATTCTTCATTATTCTATTCTATTCATTTCTCTATTCTATTCTACTCTATTCTCTATTCTGTATTCTTCTATATTCTTCTATATTTTCCATATTCTATATTCTAGCTGAGCCTAGTCTACATAGAAAAGAATTAGGTATGTCTAGCTTAACAAAGGGAAGGATTTGAGATGGTGACACGATAGCTGCCTTGAATCAGCAGAAGGTTAGTTTCAAGATAACATGAAGTGATAGTATTGCTTTGTACAGCACTGTTGAAACCACATTGGGCCTACTGGGCCTGCTGGTCACTATGATACAAAAAAGATGTTGAGGGCCTAGAAAGAGTGTAGAGAAGAACTACAAAGATGGTAAAATGGAGGCTAAACCATATGACGAATGGTTGAGGCAACTAGGTTTGTCTAGTCAAAGAGAAGGACTGGGGGAGACATGAAAGCAGCTTTTTTAATACTTGAGGGACAATCCCAGAGATGAGAAGGTTGACTTATTCTCCAAAAGATCTGAAGACAGGACAAGAAGCAATGGGTGGAAACTCATTAAAGAGAGACCCTACCAGGAAAAAAGAAAAAGAGAAAATAAGTGTTATCACCACAGTGTAGCCATGATGTGCCTAGCTGCTATGATTGTCTCTACACAACTGCCTCACAGCTTTGTTTGTCCGGAGATTCTCCATCATTC